>NC_060157.1:2156770-2186975 GCF_021292245.1 Micropterus dolomieu
CCCCCCCCCCCCCCCGCGGTAAAGTCAGCGCACTATAAAACATAGTGGGAGTTATCGTGTGCAGTGCGTGACAGGACCATCGACTGTATGATTGATAACAGCTGATTCGCGCACATTAGTTTCTATCATGGGTAAGTATAAGCTACTCCTGCCAGACAGTAAAGTGTAACATCACTAAACTTTACAGGGTAGTGATGTTAAAACAGCATATCGTTAGTGAACACTCCAGCCGGTCAGTTTTGGTTGCCAGGGTAATGTATTACGTCCGACTATTAACCACACCCCCATTCTCTGTTTGAGAAAGAACGTTAGCCAAAAATGTTAAAACTGGCTGGAGGGGCTTTAACCATTTTATTTTTTATAATTTTAACTGTGATTACATTTTAGTTTTTTTTTTATATTCAGCATGTATTTAATAACTGATTACACATGTTAGCAGTACAACTTACTTATAAGTCTTTGGTTTGACTGATAAATAACTTTTGGAAGGAGGGCCAGTAGAAATTGTCTTTGGGCCACTAAGTTTCAAACAGACGTTTAACGTTGAGCCCTGATCCAATTTGTGAATCCTGTCACGTGAAGTCCATTTCTCCAGGTCTGCTAACTTCTCTCATCCTGCACCCTGTTGCTTTCGTTACGTTGCTGCCTTCAAAATAAAAGCGCATAAGCTGTCGGTCGGAGCTACAGTAGATCAAATGAATGACGTGTATTTGGCATTATTGGATTATAAAAAAAGTAATTTTCTGTGTGAAATAAATCAACTGTTTCATAGTAGCCTATTTCAGTTTTGTGCAAAAGGAATCAAAGGCTTGTCAATTCAGGGATTATAACAAATAAAAGCCCGGGTTATTAAGTTTTTCAGTAAGTCTCTATTTTGCGTTTGACATGTGGGTGAACTGGACTGCGCCACTATGCTGGGCTTGACACTTGGTTTTAGGGTTTAGGTTTGTGGAGTGTACGGTTTCAATGGCGGTTTTCACAAGTACAAACCTGTGTGAGAGTGTGTGTGCATAGCTGAGACCAACAGGACAGTAGAGGAGTGGTACCATCTGGAAATATGCCCAAGTGACTAAACACACACACACAGAGCCCTTCTGGGTCTTTGAGCAGTAAAGCATCCTGGGAAAGCAGTCGCCCAGCTGCTGCAGCCTCGAGGCGTTTTGTGAAAGAAAAAAACGGCACATTAAATCAACGATAGACTCCCAGTTATTTACTCAGCAGGCTGGTTTCTCTGCAGCTCAGCTCTTTTACATTCAGCTGCAGTGGTTTCTCTTCTGTAACACGTCAGTCAGACACAGATATACAGATACAGACAAACAAATAAATCATCCAAGGAAACACCGGGCGTCGGCACTTTTAATACAAGGTAACTACACTCGGTGGCCACTTTATTAGGCACACCTATACAGTCCAATGCCATCCAATATATAAATTCTCTTTACAAAGTTTATAACGTCGGAAATGTGTAATTCCTTGTGTCAAATGACGTCCACTAAAGTGCTTGTTTTTGCCGGTGACAGGCTCAGATTGTGATGACACAAGTCTGGCACTCATCATCAAGGGAGATCCTTTTTGTTTAACCAGAAACAGTCACTATATCGCTCTTGTAAAAAACCCGCCAGACTTCACTGATAAAAACAGTAATTTTATTTTGCAGAACAAAAGGAGTCGCTGGTCTAGTGCGGCATCGGTCGGTTAGTTTTAGAGACAGAGTTAATGAAGCATGTCCCTGATTTTTCCTCTAGTGCCGCCATCAGGTCACATTTTCCACTTCTAGCATTAAATATTAAAACCAAGTGAGCAGATTGCTGTGTTTTGCGGTCAGTGATTACTCCCCACAAACATCCCCCAACTGCAAAACATTTTCAAAACTCATTACAGACTCCAGAACTGATGTCATGTCATGCAGCTCGGGGTAACCACAAGCCACAACTCAGCTCGTCCTCCTAGTTTGATTTTTGCTGAAGGCTGAGAAATCCAACACTGATTATTTTCCCCTGTACTGTGTCTTGCACATTTTTGCTCAAGTTCAGGCATTTTCAGTTCACCTGGACGTGTCTTTGCCTCAGTTTGCACCACCAGGAGCAAATCTGCATCTGTACATGTCACTTGACTTTGCATGCAATCCTGCGGCTGCTTTACGTTTAGTTAAAACAGCTTAAACTTGAAAAAACAGCTTTTTGGGCCACTTGTTTTCAGCAGAAACATTAGCACATCATTGCCTTTAAAGTTGATATGGTGAACAGCTGACAGTTTACAGAACAGAGGGTTGGTGTTCCCTAATGAAGTCATGTTATATCTTATGTAGGGGTTGTACCAGAACAGGTTTACATGGTTTCATTTTCAAAAAACACCATTTTTTTTTGTCATACTGCACATTGCTGCAGCTCCTCTTTTCACCCTGTGTTGAAGGTTTTGTTTTAGCTGTGGAGTGATACATCTCGTCTCTACAAGATCTTTGTTGGGAGTTGCACATGCACAGTTCCTAGTTAAGGACTACTAGCCAATCAGAAGCAGAGAAGGGCGGGTCCTGAATCTGCACGTCACAGTAACAACTTTATGTCCATTGACTGCCTGGACGGTAGCTAATGTTTGATGCATGCCGGGCTTAAAATAAGGCACGCTGGTTAGAAATTGTGTCCGACTTTCGCCAGCGCTGCAAAACGACACCATGTCACATGATGATAAAATATCGCGGGAGTCTCGCGGCCGCAGTTGCTTTTCTCTGGCTGCACAAAGCTTTTGCCTGGTCTCTAGATCAGCCATTGCAGTCGCCAAATCGTCGAAAGTCAGCCGCATTCATCTCAAACGCACTACTGTGTGCTGCAGCTCAGTGTTTTTCCACTGGGGTTTTTGGGGGCGTGTCGGACTAGCTGCTTGGCGAGCTTTAAGACGAGATGGGAACTCCCTTTGGGCTGGACTTTGGGCTTTTTCACTTTGCAAACCTGTTACATGCACAAAAAAGGTTTATAACTCAATAAAGGAGAGGGAAAAAACCATAAAGCAGAATATCCTCTTTAAGTCTGGTATTCTCTCTGTTAGCTCTGAGTTTGGTCTCCACCACCTCCTGAGGGATCTGGCTCTTCACCAGCTAGTCTCTGAATGTGCGTGTCTTTCACATTACATACACTCATTTGATCCGTTGTCATTTTAAAATCCTGATTATAGCTGTTTTATGGATGATTTGTTGGTTGGTTCACAGCAAGATATCTGGAAAACCGCAGATCTAGATTGTGCTTCCTTCTCCAAGTTGTACAAACTAAATGAGAAAATCATCTACAATGTTTTGTGATCCGTCACAAATCAAACACTTATCCATATGACCTTTTTGTGATCTTTCACCACTCTACGGTTAAGATTTGGTTAGGTTATGGGATAGAAACAGCTGGCTCATTGAGGTTAGGGAAGCATCGTGGTCTCGGGTTAAAAGAAACGCAATGTTGACTGTTTTTAAAGCTGCTGCAAAGATTTTCACTCACAGATAATCCCAAACAAACCTGGAAGTATCTGCATATTCCCTCTAGAGATACTTTGTGTGCATTATGGTGGGTGAATGCTGAGAATAATAAATTAAATCAACAGTGACCATTCTGAAACACAGTTTTCCTGCAGGACAGCACAAACGGAGAGCCACCACCCAACTTAAACAGAATAAATCACAGAACAGGTCCAGATCTGATACTTCAGCTTTTCAGTTTAGTTAGAAAACACAATTTGGACATTAATCCTGTTTACTGCCGAGCGTTGATTTTCTCTTTAGGCTCCCAGCGGGCTCTGAAGCTGTCAATACCATCGACAAAAAGACAAATGGCCCTGCACTCTGCACTCGTAGCTGCACTGCAGAGTCTGTTAAAATCACTGCTGTCGGCTTCAATCCACACAGCTCCTGAATCAGGTTTATCGGCAGAGCTCTTGTGTTGTTTATACTGCTGGCAGGTATGGCGCTCGCACTGGAGACTCCAGACGCTTCCTGACAGGAAGTATGAACATAAGCACTGATTGTCTTTGTGAATAAAACCAAATGGGTCTCCAGAGTAAAGGGCTTGAAATCATGGTCGTTGTTCGACAGTTAGAAATGCTGGTTGTTAAAAAGAAGGATGTCGGTTTTATTCTCAAACTGTGATAAAGAACCAGTTGGGTGGTGTTTTCCGGCTTCATATGAACGCAGACGTGCTATTTCTCAACTTAATATTTAAGCTTTTTATAAGGACTCAGCATGAAAACTACAGGACCTTAGTGGTGCTGTTGAAACAGCATGTGAGCTTTAACACTGCCCTTTACCCAGACTGCCAGAGAAGGAGCAAATTAGCCTTACTTTTACAAAAATATTTTCTCAATTATACTTCATACCGCAACATAGGCCCCTGTGAAGGAGGGGCAAGAGCATTCACCCCACGCAGATTTGAACCCGAGCCTCCAGGGTACCAAACATGCAACTTGACCGCAACGCCAAAGAACCAGGCTCCTTGGTATGTCACAGCGCATACTCCCTGTGACGTCACAGGGGTGAAAGCTAAATGCGCCTCATCTAACTGCAGCACACAGCTCTCCTCTCCCTTCCAAACACTAGCTACCCTCCAGGCAGTCAGTGACATAAAGTTGTTCCTGTGATGTAGAGACAGAGCTCAGTTAAAACTTTATGGATACAGATTAATAACTCACCGCTCTGAAACTCTCGCTCCAGTCCATGTTGCCAAGCTGGTCGGCAACACGTACAGCTGAACCCGAGCTGTTTACCGGCTTCTCGCTGACCCGCCCTACTCTGCTTCTGAAATTTTAACTGTATATTTTATAATTTTTTGAGAACAAACGGAAAAGTGGAAAGTCTGTGGCGCGATTAGGCAGCATGGGATGCACTGATATACAATGTCCCAGTGGGTCTCAGTTGGATTCAGGTCTGGGGAACGTGAGGGCCAAGTCATCCAGGAACTACCTACACTCAGGTCACATGAGGCCGGGTATTGTCCTACACCAGGAGGCACCAGAAGGAACCCAGGGTCCACTGCACCAGCATATGGTCTTACACAGGCTCTGAGAATTTTATCCCGGGACCTAACAGCAGTCAGGGTACTGCTGGCTAGGATCTCAGGAGAGTTTCATGACAGTCGGGTGACTCTGTCCATCTGCAGGATTCTGCCCCCTGTACAGCTGCCAGCAGTGGTGGAAATGAAAAATTAGCTTACATGCACAAAAAACATGGTGTTTTATGGGTTCCCTGTAGATGCGGATCAGTGGCACAGAGAACAAGATGAACACCGCTGTGTTTTATCGTCTGTTTCAGGGTCTCACATCCATAAAACCGAAGGTCCTGCATGAGAAAGATGCTTCATCCAAAGTGTTTTATGGTCTCAGTTCCGAGTGAAAAGTGTCGGCTAGCAGCTGTCTTACTGCAGAACGGCTGCTGCTGCCGCCGCAACACAATGACAGGAAAATACTGCAGACAGACATCTGAACACTGAGCTGTGTGTGTGTGTGTGATGGTGATGGATGAGTGTGCTACCCGCCCAGCAGGGTAATTCATTTCTCAACCTGAACAACACTTACTGTCAGACTGAACTGGATTAATAGTGGACCACAGCCGACACACACACACACACACACACACACAGGCATGTACAGCGGCGACTGCAGTGCTGCGTTCCAAGTCGCTTATTTTTCCTTTTGGAACGTACTGCAGCTGCCCTCAAAGTACGTACTGTTGCATGCAGTAAAGTTGGGACAAACCATTTTGTCCTAACGTTGCACCTTGAACTTTGACCCTCGTGCTCACACTCATGCTGTGCAGAGGATTGTGGGTCAGAAAAGGCAGCAAAGCATGCTGGCTTGCAGACTGTAAAACACGACAGGATGCAGCAGGACATCCTGGTCATCCCATGTGTTGGGACATACTAAATCTTTTTCAGGTATTTTAAATAGTGTGGTAGTATGGGTGGTGGAACGACCCCAGCTCTGCGTCATTTGAGACCAAAGGAAATTACGTCGTAAGGGCCTGTCTGCACCAAAGCGTCTTTTTCAATTCACTGCAACGCTGAGTGTCTTTTCCGGTCGCCGAGTTGAATGTTCAACTTTGGGAAAAACGCTGCACTCATCACTTTTTACACCACACCGAGCCATCTGCGCTCAAAACGATGTGCCTCTTCGCCGAGTTATTTCCTCGCCTGCAAAATCTCATGAACCCACGTACGGCGAATCCCTCGCTCTACATGTTTCAGCCTTCTCTTCATGTGTGACAGTTTTACATTCAGCAAAATTAGGTTGCCTACTTTCAACACACCTCCACGGATATTATGTATCATAGCAACCACAGCGTTTTCAGCTGGTAAAAAAACGCTTTGGCGGACAGGGGCCCAAGGCACGGGTCGGCAAATAAGTCTGGCATCGGGCCATAACAAAGTCAAATTATTTTAAATCCTAGTATACTCGTGTGCAGGTTTAGCTCAGTCTGTTGGGAAGGTTGTAAGATTGATTCCAAACAAATGCGGATATTTTTTTTCTCCCTTGTTAAACAAACTGATTATAAGGACACTTTTATACATGCTCACAATAAAGCGTGTGCTGCAGTGTGTGAGCGCGTCCCGGCGTTTCACCCACATTCATAAACCTGTGGACGCTGAGGAAATTCAGGGGAATCCGATCACACGTTTATTGACGGGTTTTTCAGAGGTGTGTCAAGAAAGCCAGAAACTATTTTAAATGGGGGAGGTGATGGCACAATGGATAAGACTATGTCTTTTGGTGTGAGAGACCCGGGTTCAATTCCCCACTGTGAGACATCCACCATTGTGTCCCTGAGCAAGACGCTTAACCCCTCGTTGCTCCAGAGGCGTGCGACCTCTGACATGTATAGCAATTGTAAGTCGCTTTGGATAAAAGCGTCAGCTGAATTAATAAATGTAAATGTCCTTCAGAATTCTTCAAAGTAAAAGCTCTCAATAAACTCAACATAAAGCATTTCTGCAAAAAAAATGTTCTTGCGCTTTTATTTTGAAGGCACAATCACTTAAGAGGAAGTGATTATGTGAGTAACTGTTGCTGTCGTGACTGAGATCTGCTTCAGCACCAGCCAGCTATCAATTTCTTTCTGTCTTTATTTTTCTGCTATCAAAGGTAATCTGGCCCGCGGACCAGATATTGCTGACCACTACCCTAAGACACCATAATGACATCACCTCTGCAGGACCAATGAAGAAACAAAAGACTAACATGTACGTACAGGATCTGTACAATAATATAATCATGTATACAACCAAGGGCGTCACTGTGTTGAAAAGTGGTGGGGACGTAAGATTCATAAGATTAGGGGTGTGATGATACATTTGGGTCATGAGACGATGCACGAGAACAAGATTTTGAGCATGAAACTGGTAATTTCCTGTATTCTGGAGACATTTTCTGCTCCAATTTACGGAAATGTCTGTTTTTATATGAGGGAAAACTATATTGCATTGCATGTTTTGTTTTTGTGCAAATCAACCTTTCTCAAAGCATTTTCACTGGTTAGTCAACATTTCTTGCTGCAAGCTGTCTTTGACACCTACGTATACAACAATATAAATGAGCAAGTTTGTCTAAAATCTATGTCAAAGTCACATCGCAGACACAACCAAAGCAAGATAAACACTCTTATTAGTTTGCATGTAAACATACTGGAACTACAGTATGTGCTTTTGGAGGTGACTGAAAGCTGTCCATAATAAAGGATGTGTAGATTCTCCAGAATAACAAGATGAGGAGATTTTATTGCAGTTAGTAATGCTGAAAACAACAAAAAGACCTCCTTTAGTTCCTGTGGATGACGACGAGTTTTATTTTTCCATCCTTGTTAAACCCACCTACTGAGACGCAGCTCTTGGTCTGACTCATTCACAATCACATATCTCCATATGCATGTATTCTATTCTAAGTCTGCACTGAGTCATTAAAGAGAAAAAATATCAGCCGTCTGCATGTGAGATAAGATGCTTTTATCTGCCTTCACACAGGTACACTGCTTCCTTCTTTAGAACAAGTAGTTTAAACAGGTAGTGATCGGTGATCCTAAACGAACACATAATGGAGATACGAGTCACCAGGGAGACAATCTCATGCTGGTAACCAAAATTTTGTGTAGTCTATTTACATTTGTTAATTATTAGGGTCGGGTATCGAGAACTGGGGCAAAATTTCCAAGAGCCGTGGATTAGTTAAGACCCGTGCGTTTGGATTCCTAACTAAGCATATTTCAGCTCCTGACTGAACTGCAGTGAGCATTTTTCAGTCCATCAAAGTGTCTCTGATCTGCCAGGAGCTGCTACGCCGACCTAACGTCACCTCATTTGTTACGTCAACAAAGCCTGAAGAAGAGAGTCCTTCTGTTTCCGGTGCTGGACCGCGGCGGCCCGCAGCAAACGCTCCAAAGTTTGGCTCAGCTTCACTAAAAAACTGCAGCAGCTGCAGTCAGGAGGTTTGGTGCGAGGGAGGAAGCAGCTCCAACGTGACGAAGCGTTTCCTTCAACACGGCGTGAGAAGGAACGCTTCACCGTGTTCAACGCGTCGCGCTCTCCCAGATCTAGCTAACCAAGGGACATTTAAGGGCTCATATTAGGGGTGTGACGAAAACACTTGGTCCACGCGACACGATAATGCACAATACTGGAGTCACAAGAACATCACAACAAAATACTCCAATACTATTTAGAAGAAATATGCATCGATGAAATATTAGATATGAGGGTCTGGGGTTCCTCTCCCAGACAATTTTGAGCATTAATCTCTTAACTTCCTGCATTCCTAGAGACATTTTCTGCACCAATTTATGGCGGAAATGTCTTTATTTATATGAAGGAAAAACAAAAATCAGGTGGCCGGTGACAAATCAGAATAAAAAGATATTATAGGATATAATGCAGTAATCAGCAGTTTCTTCTAGCTTTACATTGCAGTGAGTGTTTTCTTATTGTGCAAGTAAACCTATTTCATAAAATTTTTATTTGTTGTTATTTAACATTTCTAGATGCAAGTTATTTTTCAGAAAACTTTTAGCAAACGCTTGAAAAGGCGATGGGGACAAAATCAGCCATTTCAAAAAATGGCATGTCCCTAGTGTCCCCAGTGTAAATGACACCTATGCAGCTAACGCTAACAGTAGCAACGACAAACCAAGCCGACCATGCAACACAACTCCAAACTGGTTTGACAGCAGCAGTAATCTCTGGTAAAACAAATGATTCAATATATATTTTTCTTAGAGACGAGGCCCCAGAGACGCCCCCTCTAGGACAGAGACTCCTTTCACTTTAGCTGTGAAGGGGAAGATGAGGAAGGAGGAAGATGAGGAAGATCACCGAGCGCTGACAAGATCTGTGGTGAAGGAACCAGAACTGAGATTCACTAAGAAGAATCAGAATCGATAAAATATTTCAATGTTTTGGAAGCTTTATGTTATTTGGAACGTGGTTGTTTGGAGAGAAATAATGTTTTGAAGAAAACTCCCAATAAAAGTGAACATATAAACAGTAAATATGGCCAAAACATGGACATTCACCTGGTATATTTTTGAAAGCTTGTGTAATAACTGTTGTATAACAGTTTCTTTTCATCAGATTTACAGTTAGTTGTATTCCAGGTGTATTAGAAGATATTCAAGTGCATTATTGTCTACCTTATGATGGTTTTGATGGTTTATTGCATTAAAATGTAGCTTTTTTTAACCAGGCGAGGAGGAAAATATATTGTTTCTGTATTTCATCTCCATGTAGTCTGTAATGGTAAAATGTTAATGTACAATGGATTTATATTCCTTAGCTTCTGACCTTTCAAAGGAGACCAGAATTAAGCATCTAGGCCAAATGGTTGAGGAAATATTACTGATTTATATAAATTAACCATTTGGTTATTGATGCAATCCATACACGTTTTAATTTGGCACTTTCACTTCCAAAAGGTTGTAAAATGCGAGAAATTAAAAAAAAAAAAGTTTTGCTAAGATGCTAAAAAGAACTATAGAGCAGATATTGATTATTCTGGGGGTCGTTTTTACATTTGAGACATTACTATAAAACTATTGATTATTAAGGATTCCCAACACCTCCCATCTCCTCTGACAGACCGTATTTTGATAGAATATAATTTTTTTATATTTTATATATTTGTTTACCAATTCTAATTTATTGTATTATTTACTTTTACTCTGCACTTCATTGTCCTGTGCAACTGTGTCAATTTGAATTTCCCCTCTGGAGGATCAATAAAAGGAAAAATGTCATCTAATCGTATTTAAGCACATTTCTATTGTTCTGGTATTTAAATGTTGATTCAAAAATGTGTTTCTGAATGCATCGGCATCAGGGTGGAAATAGCTGTAAAGTGTCTGGACAGCTGCTGTCAGATATTAGCTGCCCCCGCTGCGTTCGCACACACAGAGGCTCTCTCCCCCA
Source organism: Micropterus dolomieu (assembly GCF_021292245.1). Taxonomy (NCBI): domain Eukaryota; kingdom Metazoa; phylum Chordata; class Actinopteri; order Centrarchiformes; family Centrarchidae; genus Micropterus; species Micropterus dolomieu. The sequence continues at coordinate 2,167,186 of NC_060157.1, forward strand.
CAAACACATTGACAGCCCCCCAACCCGTCCGTCAGAGGAAGCTTGTTTCTATTCAATGAGCTGCAAATTAGACTGACCCTTTCCTACCAACCCCCAACCCACAGTAACACGCACACACACAATCCTAGCATGCACTATGCCCTCTCGCTCTATCCGTCTTGGCTCACTTGCTCTCTCTTTTCACTTTGTGTCCTCTCTTTAGAGGCCCTGTCATGCCCTGACACACAGAACGGCATCATTCAGACCCACACACACACACACACAGCAGACAGACATGGGAAATGAGGGGGAGAGGGTCATTAACTCCACAAAAGAGGCAGAAAAGGCTTCAAAACGGTTAAAATAGCAGCTGATGGATGGAGGGCGGCACAGATGGGTGAGGGGATGGACAGAAGACGCGCCGACAGGATCGATGGATCACCAGATGGCGGTTTAGGTGGAGGCGTGAAAGAGTGTGTAGCTATCTGGACGAGGACGTGCAAGGACGGATTAATTCATTCATTTATTCATTCATTAAATCTCCATTTTCGCTTTTATCATTAACATTGTTGGACGAAAATTCAGCCGTGGATTTATGAAATCATTTAAATATTGGGGAGAGGTCGCTGCATCTGCTGCACGAGGAGCCTCATGCAAGATTCATTTAAATGTTTTTCATCTCATTATCCGTCCAAACCTAATTTATTCTGTCACACAGCAACCGTTTGCGAATATGGCTAACCGCACACTGCATTATAGACCTTCAGACCCACAATACCTGCAGCTTCATGAAGTTCCTGCCAGTAAAACCACACTTATATTATCTGGCCGCTGTGCACTTAAAGAAAGCGTCCCTCTGAAGCACCCGTACCGTTAGTTTGCTCTTCACAGTGACTGAGCCGGTACAGAAGCCATGCTTGCAGCTTAGACATAAGGCTGCTCGGGGCTAAGGTCCGGTCCTGACGAATCAGGACTCAGGTTGGTAATGCAACAGGAAATCAGAGAGTGCTGTGCCCTAATCTTTACAAAGACCTGCTGCTTCGACATCTCGGATGAAGCACTCGGCGATCTGAGCTGACAGAGCGCAGAGACTCTGGAAAGATCAGGAGGTGACCTTTGTGTTTAGTCATTTGGGAGACGCTTACATACAAGCATCAATGAAGCGCCAATGTGGACGGACACATCAAATTATTGGCATTTATTATTAGTAGTATTGCTATGGCAACAGGCAGCGCTTGTAGAAGCAGCAGCTCCTTCAAACTTTGCAACAGTTTTGTTTTTTATCTGTATTTTTCCGGTTTTCTTGCCAAAACAACTTGCCTCTGACATAAGTACAGTCATTGGATGATGAAGACGGGGTTTTTTGATTAAAGAGCAGCAGACCTCGATCCACCCGGCCCAAACAACCGGACCAGGCGCCACAGCGGGAGATCGCTCAGAGGAGAGGAAAGAGAGCCAGGAGAGGAGCCATGCTTGACAAAATGGGTCAATCACTCTGCAGGTGGTCCATGTTCCGAGCATCATCGATGTAAAACGCAGAGTCCACCTTTCTCTCATCTTGCCGGTGCTCAAACGCAGTCAAGATGGACTCTGTTTCCCAAATGTCTTCACTGTTTATTGTGAAGATGAAACTTTCATGTTATCATCTGGTTGCTGCCGTTTACATTCACCTCAGATGCAAATTTAAAAAATACACTACAGAATGTTTGGGGTGTAGGCGTGTCTGTATATATGTATATAAATAACTGTATATATTCTTTTATTTTATATGTTACCATATTTTATTAAATGTTAATTATATGTTGTGTGTGTAGCAATTACAAATTTAGTTTCGTTATGCAGCCTATAATGACTAATACGCAACCTTGTACCAAACTAATGACTTCAAAATGTGCATAAAACTATAAAACACGGCTACTAAGTTATGTAAGTCACATGACATAACATTATTCAACTTATATAACAATGTTTTCTTTCTTTTCTCTGAACCCCAGACTCCTGGATTAAAGTCCTGAATAAGTTTGACCCAACCATCTCTTTACACGGACTAACTGGCAGCTGTCAAGCTGCTCACTAAGTATTTGTGTTCGAGCCTACGCTTGTCATATGAAATGTGCTATAGAAATAAACTTGCCTCACTATAAATATTTGCATACACAACAAGACAGTTATCAATCAGCGTCGATCATAGAGCCTCAAACTGTCACACAGCTAAACATTTCCTCTGTGGAGAATCACTTAATCACCACTTAAAAACAACCCCAGGTCTTTTTCTATCTAACAGACCTGAGAAATTTCTTTGGTTCTCTTGGTTCTCAGTTCATTCTTCAAACATCTGAAACCGAGCGCTCTACCTCACAACGTTATTGGGCAGCTAGTATCTCAAAACCCACTGGATTAGAAAAACAAGTGGCTGAGCAATGATCTAAAAGTCAAATTTATCATCTGATAAAAACAGTAGATGGGGGCTGCATTGTTAAAAAGTGCCAGGGAGACATGAAATACCAAAACACTGCACCGAGGTTTGCAATACTCAGACAGGATTAACTGTCTGTTAACACAGACGCTACCATTTCAACACAATGACCTTGAGGCAAACAGAAATACAGGGTTTGCATTACAAAGTATTCCATCCATACATTTATCTTCTTCCCCTTATCCGGGTGTTATGTTCTCTTCCCCCCCTGCTGGTCATGATGTACAATTCTAGATGATGGTGACTCATGTGTCTGTTTTTTCCCCTCAGGTGTTTTAGGTCTGGGTGACGAGGGGAGAAACTCATAAGAGGGGGCTGGGCGCTTGGCTCTCTCTCTGGTCCACCTTCCAGCCATGGCAGCAGCCGACCGCAGAGATTGCGACTGATTTGTATTCCTTTGATTATTGTTCTTTTCTTATATTTCTGGTGGGACTGGTAGTTTGTTTAGCTAGGGATTGGTTTAGGGTAGAGGGGAAGCCTCCAGATCCTACGGCCCTTTGTGGGCTGGTCTGGAGGGCTTCCCTTTCTTTTGTTTGTTTTGGCCAGCCCATCAGATTTGTTGTTTTGTTTGAGTTAAATTTTGAACTTATTTCATGTTTATTTCAATAAACTTATGTTTTTGCATTACTTCTGGACTCTCTGGTTATGTTCGACCCCCTCTTGTAACGAGCTTTGGTGGTGGTCGTAACACCGGGGTTGGGTCGCAGTAGCAGCAGTCTAGGCAGGGTATTAGAGACATTTCTCTACCCAGCAACAGTTTCCAGCTCCTCCTGGGGGAATTCCAACGTGTTCCCAAGTCTGACTTGGAGATGCTATACCGAGGTCCAACCGCTTCACTCTCGGCTGCAAACCGCCCCAGTGCGTGCATGAAGCAAACAGAACCACATCATCTGCAAAAAGCAGAGACGCAATTCTGAGGTCCCCAATCTGGACACACTCGTCACCTCGTCTGCATCTTGAGAACCTGTTCATGAATATCACAAACAGGATCGGAGACAAGGGGCAACCTTACGGAATAAATATTGTCCCAAATGTATTGTAGCTGTGTGGAAAAGTTTTGTACTCGTTAAAATGTTTTGTTTGTTTTGTAGCTGTGTGAAAATGTTTGACGTTTACAGGTGCGGATCGATTCTACAGGTACAAAACATATCTTCAGTTACAAGCGGTTTTGTCCCACATTTGACACATTCTACTGAACAACCAATGGGAATGCTCTGGTTTCTTGCAGGGAGTTTTGGCTTCAAAATAACGCAGATAGTTAATGCATTTCCATAATCTGCTCTCTCTCACGGTACCATTTCCGCCCATTAAATGAAATGTCTGTATTCAAGGAACTAAATAGTAGAAATAATATATTAGTAAATAAAATATTTTATTATATGCATTTATATTATCTGTCCATCATCCATATCTCACAAAACAAAGTAGACTGCAGGTTAATTCTATGCTTGCTTAATTTATGTTGATCCAAAACGACTACATGTGTTCACTTTTCTCGCTACTTTTTTTGCTTTTACGTGACTGCACGGATTGAGATATATTTATCACCTCAGCGTCAATGTTCTGTTCAGCATGACTGCAGTCTAACTTTACTGCAATGTTTAGAGAAATAACCCAGTGACAGACCCCGCCCCCCAGAGTCCGTGATTGGATCCTGATTGGATAGTCAAATGACCCGTTAATCAGAGCATCCCCATTGGTTATTCAGTAGAACGTGTCAAATGTGGGACAAATCTACTTGTAACTATAGGTTTGTTTTGTACCTGTAGAATCGATCCATACCTGTAAACTTTGTTTTTTTCTGATATTCAGATACACATTCAAACATTGTCACAAAGCTTCAAAACATTTTCACGAGTACAAAACTTTTCCATACAGCTACAATATTTTTGGGACAGTATTTATTCCGTACAACCTTGGCCAACACCCACTGAAAAACTAGTCTTCCAGAAACGATTTATCCCCACTTTAGCCCAGGCGTTGCTTTGCGCTAGCCCACTGCATTGGCGACCTACTACGCCAGCGGTCGGTAATAGGCAGCCACGGGCCAGATATTATTATTACCGACCACTGGTGTAGTAGGTCGCCAGAACCGGCCCGCCAGCAATAATATCTGGCCCGCAGCCTGTTTGCTTTGATAGCAGAAAAAAAAAAAATAAATAAAATCATAGCGGCTGGTACTGAAATAGATCTCGGTCATGACAGCAACAGTTACTAACATAATCACTTCCTCTTAAGTGATTTTGCATCCAAAATAAAAGCGCGAGAATGTTTTTTGCAGCAATGCTTTTACTTTGAAAAGGTCTGAAGGACATTCGAAAGAGACTCTGGCTTACTTGACACACCTCTGAGAATTTTCTCAGGGGAAATGAAAATTAGCGGCCACAGGTTTATGAATGCGGATCAAACGTCGGGACGCGCACACACTGCAGCGCATGCTTTATTGCGAGCATGTGAAAAAGTGTCCTTATAGGCTAATCAATTTGTTTAACAAGGGAGAAAAAAAGGTTTTCAGGATTGATCATACAACTCCTCCAACGGGAGTACCGCACTCTACCGGCTGAGTTAAACATGCACATGAGTATCCAAGGGGTTGAAATAATTTGACTGAAATAATGTTCTGGCCCGCCATGTAATGGCTTGAAAAAAATTTGGCCCGATGTCAGACTTATTTGCCGACCCCTGTACTACGCAAACAGACTGGCTCCACTCAAATGAACAACAGGGCAGTGTTCTTTCCCTTGGTTTGGCTTTACTGTCTTCAGAAGGTCGGAGAGCCCAGTAAGCCTAGCTCTAGATCCATACGGACTCACACAGCAAAGTTAGCGGCACTGAGTGCGTGGCACAAACCCAATCAGTGGCAACATGATGACGGTGCAAACACTCCAGTCCTTCCAGTAAGATCCCTGAAAGAGACTCAGCATGGATAGTCTCAGCTGGCTGATTGCTGAGCACCATTCTGACTAAACTGGTGTTTACTGTGTCCTAAACTGAATTAGCCATTTAATTCTCAGCTCTCATAAACTCTGGCTGTGATTACATCAGTCTGATTTAAAACTCCCATGAACATAGTTACACTTCCAAATACGATAATCAGATAAGGAGCCAACACACATTCATTATGTTACAGTCATGCTCTATTTTGGGACTGAAGTCCCAATGATTCTTTGGAGGATGTACGTATAATGTTGCCATGGGTTTAGTGAGTGCCTGTATTTGTTTACATTTAGTCAAACTGGCAGCATTGAAAGTACGCCAAATGAGCCGTCAGCTCTTCCTGTTTGCAGTGAACCCATGGATGTGCAGACAACCAACACTGGATCATTTTGATACTGAAGAAATCTTAAAAACATGCAGATTCTCAGGAAAGCTCTGCAATTATAAAGAGTGTCTTCTTTCTGACATTTCTAAGTGTATGTAAGTATACCTGCGGGATATATTCACAATGGATATTGGAGATAACGTTATTCTGGGGAAATGTAAGTTCCGCTGAATCTATAAATATGTGCATCATGTCCATGTGTTCATTTGATTGTAGGGCTGCAACTTAATGGAATAGTCGAGTAGTTGTTAGTTGAAGCCTCCTCGACCACTAGGAATTACTCAGTGCCTCTTATTTAGCTGTTCAACTTTAAAATTTAGTTTGAGATTGTTTTAGGCATGTGCTAAGTAACAATAAAGACGAAAAAATTAATACTGCGTTAAAAAAAAACTTTTAATGAACATTTCTGTTGTAGCAACATGTCATGAAAAAAAACAAGTATATATTGTAAGAAATAACTAATTAACAAGGCACAACATTTATCTAGTCAGAGATGCCTTGCATGCCTGTCCTGCAACTCACTGGGACAAACTGACAACATATTTTTATATAAAGAAAGTAAAATTTTCATGTATCACATTTGCCAAATTTACAATTTACAAATAATTAAAAATTTGTAGTTGACAGTGTTTCACTAAATTTATAAAGTTTACCCTGACTCAACAACTCACAAAACTCCATGTTTGGAGGAGAGAGAACTCAATGAGGATAACAAGAAACCATTAAAAACACCAGATGTAAACATAAAGGCAAGATCTGATATCTGGGAAATGTATCCAGATACAGATCATATTTTAATACGACTTAAAAAGTATGAAAGTGTCCGGTGTTCCCTAAACGTGTGCACGTGTCTCCAGCTGTTGTGTATAATAATTATTAGCTACTCTCTACGCCATTAACCAGTCATCGATCAGGAGAAAATGTCTTTTAACATTAAGCTACCTGGTAAGCTAACTAGCTTACTGAGACGAGTCTTCATCATCCAAAGGTCCAACATGCCTCCTCTTCAGATGCTCAGCTTTGCAAATGCTGCAGTTCACAACTTTTTTGGTGGAGAGAAGAGTGAAACGCTCTCACGTTTCAGAGGGTTTAGGTCTTGAAGTACGTTGATTATTTGTCGCACTCCTATTTGACTGAGATTTGACTCTGAAAAGGAGTAATATTTTTAAAGGAAATTGCGGCAATCGGGCGCCTGGCGTTGTTCAAAATGATGAATTTGCTTCATTTAGTTTTGAGATTTCAAGTTATTTTGCTATTACTACAATACTTTCATAAAATGGACATTTACATTTATTTACTTGAGCGAAATTTATGTCAGAGGTCGCAATCCTCTGGAGCAAAGAGGGGTTAAGTGTCTTGCTCAGGGTCACAGTGGGGGATTGAACCCGGGTCTCTCACACCAAAGGCAGGCGCCTTATCTACTGCGCCCAAAATGTATAAAAACAATCTTGAGTATTATATATACACATTATCATTTGTCTATTTTATACCAAGTCTGTCAACTGCAAATCACGTAAATTTCATCTGTTAGCATGTTGTGTTGCTTAAAATGATTAAATAAGTAAATTACATGTTTCCTGTATGTCAAGTCAAGGCCCTTCAAGGCCGTTAAGTCTTATAGCGAGACAATTACAAGAGGTTTTAAAAAAAATAAATAAAAAAATATATTTTTATGTGGCATTTTATCTGTAAATATGTGGGAAGAAAAGCGTCCGTCACACAAATGAGAGGTATATTTTTTAATAAATCTGTAAAAGAAAATATTCTATCTGTAAAAGAAAATATTTTGAAAAAACGTTCTGTATTTCACAATGCAACCGTATACACAACAATGTGTATGCGGTCCAATGCAGTGAGGAATGCACAGACCTGTATATTGGGGAGACTAAACAACCACTACACAAACGCATGGCTCAACACAGAAGGGCCAACTTCTCAGGTCAAGACTCTGCTGTCTACTTACATCTGAAGGACAGAGGACACTCGTTTGAGGACCACCAGGTGCACATTTTAGACAGAGAAGATGGATGGTTTGAAAGAGGTGTCGAGGAAGCATCTACACCAGGGTCGAGAAGCCGTCATTGAACAGAGGAGGGGGTCTACGCCACCACTTATCCCCCACTTACAATGCTGTCCTTTCATCACTTCCCAGGAAACTCAACAAACGTAACCTATTGACCTCAGGTGAAGATACCAACGATGGTCGTTCAGTCTTGGCCACCGGTAGTCCTAACCAGGAACACTAACGAACCAGCGGTATCGATGACCCTGGCAAACGACCCCACTGAGGTTAAATAGCTGAGTTTCCCTGCCAGTCAGTCAGAACTGAAGAAGTCCTTTGGATGAGGGACAAAACGTCTTCCAGTATTTTCAACTAAGTCCAGTTGCCCTTGACTTTAACCTTCGTTGGATAACTATGACCTGGATGACTGAGAATCTTCATAGACATCTAATAAATAATATAAATTTATCACCAAGCTCTAACTAACACTGCAACCAACATAAAGTTTACTTTTTCAAGCTAATGCTTCACCAAGCTTAGCTAACCAACGTCATCCATTAGCATATTAGAGTATTAAGCATCTCAAACCTGCTTAATGTAAAGTAATAAATTAGTATTTACATTTACAACACACTGATCATGTTGAGAAACAGATATACACTGTGTTCTACGCTGATTTACCCAACCCCCCCAAAAAAAAAAAAAAAAAAAAAAAAAAAAAAAAACACACACAGCCGTATTTGTTTCAGGATACATGCAAACCAACTATAAACACTAAATAAAGCACCTACATAATGTAAAATATTGTTTTCATTCATGTACAAAGAAAAGGTTTTAAAAAGTGGGAGAGACCGTTTTCATGACAAACGTTTTTACATGTGACAGCAGGTAAACCACATGTGTCATTAACTAAACCTGTTATTGTGGTCATTAGCTCACTAATGCGGCTTAATGTGTGACTTCTAATGGAATACAGCAATCATTAGTGCTGTTAATAATAAAACTGCCTGCCCTGAAAAAGGTCTTTTCCTCTTCAACTCAGTCACTGAAACAAATGAAAGTCACCGCTGAATACGATCACGCCATCACACATTGAACAGGCACAGTAGATGGGCAGGTTTTCCCATTGTGTGCAAAGATATGAACAAGATGTCAGACAAAAGGATGAGACAAGACGGCCTTTTGGGGTTTGGATGGAGGTTCAACTTAAGGATACGATCAGTGCCTGGAAACAACACACTACCCCGGACCATTTCAGCCATGATGCAGCCAACAGACCAGACATCAACTGAAAAATGAGATGACAACCACCAAATTAGCATGCAGGACTGAAAGACGAACAGAAAAACAACTGTAACAACAAACGAACAAAAGGGAAAAATAAAAGAAACATGACGTGGTACCAGGTGATGTGTGTGATACATGACAAAAATGGATTGCATGCAGTTGAGTGCACTCTCAAACCCAGGTCTGTGTCCCACAGGGATAAGGGAAATGATTATTACTCTTTTTGGCTAGAGTGGCAGCAAGATCATTTCTGCATCAGGTACACTAAATTGTGAATCACAAGCTTTGAAAAGTGAGACACTGACTCTCAAGGTCTTCTGAAAATGTTATGTCTTAACACCCTCAGTATCCTCACTGAAATTCATGTTGTACTTGTTAAACTGGAATAATGTGATCTGTAAGGCAGAAATTATCATTTGTTAGCTTTTTTTGTTATACCCACATGTGTGACGTTGCAGATTACAAGTCTCACAAATATTTCTGTAACAGAGCACCAATATATCAGAATTATATTAAAGAAAAATTCATTTTTTCTGTGACTGCTGCTTTGGTATCTACAAAGACATAGAAAGCAGTCTGAGGACAGACAAGGGTATTGTTTGCACTTAAGTTCTCAACAATGGAAGAGCAAACTATTAAATTCTATTTCGGGTTTTTCATGTGACTGTCATGCTTTAAGCAAGAGTGCTGCTGCTTCGGTGAGTGAGGAGGCAGCGGTGTGAGTTTGAGTACCTGTAGGAAGAGCAGGTGGGTGGTTGCAAGTCAGGGTGTCAGGCAAAGCTGAGAAATAGAATTTCTATAGTTGCTCACAGGATATGAGACTGAAAAGATGAAAGACGTTTGTGTGCTATGTTTTGTTTCACAAGAAACGCCAGACACTGCTGCAAGCAGCTCAAGGATACAATCCCTTCCTGGAAAAAGGATTTTGTGGCGAACCATTTCTGCCATAATGCAGCCCACAGCCCAAATATCCACTACATATGCGCAGCATAAAAAGGAGGAAGAAGAGAATAAGCAAAAAAAAAAAAAAAAAAAAGAATGCAACATGTCAGCAGGAAAATTTAGGGTCAATGTTTTTGGTCAAGAGGATTAAGGGTGGGAGACTATTAGTATAAACAAGATTCTCCTCAGTTTTATTATAGTGGGAGCATTATTGCTATGTATTCAGCTCATGATACCTGTACAAAAGGGAACATTTTATTCTACGAGTGCTTTAAAAACCGAGATTTGCTTAACTGGCTGTTATGCATCGCATTTTATACCTAAAAGTCCGAGTATCTGCTACGCTAAAGAACGCTAGTTACCTTTCTAGCAAAGGAATGTTTCAACATTTTGGGAAAGGCACTTGTTAGCTTAATGATCTGAGAATTACATGGATTGATACCACTATCATGTCTGTACGCTAAATACAAAGCCAGAACCAGGAAACAGTAAGCCTAGCTCTGTCCAAAGGTAGAAAAATCAGCCTGCCAGCACTGCCAGAGCTCAACGATTAGCACATTATATTTCCTGGAATCCCCCCACCGAGACATAGTCTTAACCCTGTAAAACCCCAGCTTGTGGTTTTTGCACTTTGTTTTGTGTACAGATTAAACAAACATATATATATATGTTAATTAGTGAGGTTTAGAGGTGCTGGTAGGTGGATTTTGATTTTGTTATCCTCTGCTACCAGTCTTTATGCTAAGATAATCATCTCCTGGCTCTAGCTTCATATGTAATGGACAGATATGAGAGTGGTATCCCATCTTACATGTGGCGAATAAGTATATTTCCCAAAATGTTGAACTATTCCTTTAAGACCATCTTGCAGAAACTGCGACACATTCCAAGCAGGAGCACCAAGTGAAACTGCTGAAGCATGCACAAGTGGCATACTGGCATTATTAGCCAGGCTATAAGGAGCTCAGGACAAGCAACCTCTTAATAAAACATCAAACGCATGCTAAAGCACTGCTGGGAAATGGAGGCCCTAGACAGGAAGTTTCCCACAAAGCAACGCTGCCCAACATGCCAACTTCCCCCCCACTGAGTGTGACCTTAACAAGAATAGGGAGTGTGTGTATTTGGGAGGTGCTTTTAAAAAACATCCCAGGGGGGAGGGCCATGCAGCAGGCCAGGCAGCAGCTTCTTAGCTCCTCATTGGCCAGTCGCTGTCAAGACACTGCTTTCCTCCACTCACCATTGGCCTGATAGCCCATGCCCAGGATGACTTCAGGTGCACGGTAGTAGCGGGTGACAACATAGGGAGTCATGAGGAGGCCTGTGGCAGCTGTCCTGGCCAGGCCAAAGTCTAGGATCTTCAGCGTGCAGTCAGACTTCACCACAATGTTGCTGGGCTTCAGGTCCTGTACAAAAAACACAACACGGAGAGCCTGATTAAGACTGACGTGCTACAGTTGTGGTATGATCTGTTGGTGTCCTGCTCTGAAAGGGGCAAAAAAAGAAAGTTTGATGTTGAGACAAATTGTATAAAAAGACAGTTGAGAGTTGAGTAAGAAATATCAAATACCACATACAAAATCATTTTCTTTGGGGGTGAGAACAAATCTTCAAATAAATTCTGTATATGTGAAACACTATGTGGTGTAGTTGGGGCTTGGATACTGGACTAATAAACTAAGAACTATTGCGTATATAACAACAGGTGCAAACACAATGGTGATGACCGTATTTAAAATAGGGTTGTGTGTTAAATACAGATGCTTTTAGGCTTTTTAGATCACAATAAAATTGACACATCCCAAATTGCATATTCATCAAGGCAAAAGTAATAAATGAACAACAGGTGCTATCTTGCACTTCTGGAAGATCAACTTACATGTTAATTTGCTGGTGATATGAAGTTTGCACACGTTTTTACTCACGCAAACCTTTAGTAAATCTGGCCCAAAGTGTTTTTTTTGTCCAACTTTTTATTTGATCCTCATTTAACTGTTCACTGAGTTCTGTGTGCTGCATTATATTCTTCACTGTTTCATGTCAATCACCTGACACCTACAGAAAGAAAGTGAAGAAATATGACATCTACTGAGCCACAGTTGTTAATGGTAGGTGTCCTTTCAAGTGTCCTGACAAAAACAAAGAGCTTTTGAAAAACGGTTTAATTTGCAGTGAAAGCTGTTCCTCTCTTCTGAAGCTAATCCTGACAAATTAAACTGACATTAATATCTGTCTAGCACTTCAAATTTCCATCCGGTGAGGTGACATGTCATAAACAAGACTAACTGCCTGTGGCTATAATCTACTGATTGGCCGTCTGCCAATACAGTTAATGCAACAATGTCAGCAGGTATATTTCCCTTTTATACAAACCTTCAGGAATAAATCAGGGAAACAAAGAGAAAAACAACACTGAAGTACTGAAGCCCCAATTCTCTACCAATAACTAGAATGTGCAGACATGGTCCACTTAATCCACACTCCCTCCGCAAGAGCACTGGGTCCTAATTAGTTTGGATTAATGCTTATAGGTTATAAAATAACCAAATTAAAATTTTCCTCCAGGTCAATAAACAGGTGGAGGTACACAAAACTTCCCAGCTCCTCAGGATTGGGATATCTATGCTCTTTTAGGGAAAAAAAAAAAAAAAAGGAGGACTTGTTAGTAACTATTAAAATCTCAGTGATTCCCACAGGTTTTTAAGAGACTATGGTGGGTGGGCCTCGGACTCTCTTGGGGGATGCGGGGTTCGAGGCTATCTATGAAGAACTTTGCACTCTTGTAAACAACCTTGTGCTCTAGTAAACTATTTAATCATAAACCCATTGTATAGCTATACATGGTGATGAATCAGCAACAAAAGTCAACAAATTTATTTAATGTTTTTCCAACAAAATACTTTTTTTTTTTATTGTTGTTTTTTTTGTTTTTTTTTTTACTTTTAATGGACACATGTAATACGTTTTTTACTTTCTGTGAATATAATCCAATTAATCTTATTTCCATAGTCTATAGATACCTTATTTTGAAAAACGGACCTTGTCATCACAAGTGAATCCTCGTGCTAAATTCATTCAGTCCAACCCAACTTGAAAAATAATGTTGTATGTGGTTCTCGTATCGCGTAACATGAAGACATCACAGCCCCTCTTCAGGTAGGCCTCATACTTCAACACTTGTCTTTGTAAAGAGAGAAACTGACAGGATAAAGTCGCTAACCTGTCAGCTCGCACTGGTCCGTTACAGTGGCTTTACCATAAAGGCTTTAATACGTGTGCACTACAAATGTAGGTGCGGCTAGCTTAATCGCCTTCTCACAAACAAGTGACAGAAACAGGCCGCTAATGTTACCGTAGTTACCTCAAAAGAAAAGTGGTTGTCTCGAGTCGGATGCCAAAGTGTGTGAACGTGCAAGCTTAAAGCAGAGCGGAGCAGTTCCCACAAAACATAACTTGAGAGGTTTGTAATGTTATTATGAGAGGTGTAAAAAAATGTAGGTTCATTTTGAAACTATGCTGCTATGAAGCATGGATCGAGCTGGCCAACTCAATACCCTCACCTCTCTATGAAGCTGGATCACATTGTCCTTCTCATGATCACCACCTGGTTTGCACAGAATACTACAAAACCTGCCATCAAGGTAGCCAAAAATGTCCAGGAGGCAGCTCACTAGCAAACAATAAAACACTAATTTCATCATCATAATCATTATCACTTCTTGGCAATGAGACTATCAAACTGTGTGGCTAACGCCTTGAAAAGGTGGAAAAACGTATTCTTTAGGTAGTGCTTAGCAACTCCGAGCATCTTCAAAAGAACAAGAGAGCTCTCTCATCACAGACATAAAGCCCGCAAGAACGAGAGAGCTGAATCTTTGGCGATCCATGACTCATACTGCATCTGTTGCACTTTATGAAAGCTTTGCGTGCCGAACCGCGCTGATGCGAGTGGCGCTGGTTAGCTCCGCCTGTGGCTCAATTAGTTCTGGCTGGCAGAGCAAGAGGAGCTCTGCTAATCTACTGCTGCGCCTCTTACTGAGGGTGATTGACAGAGTGCCGTCAGAGTGTGTGTGTGTGTGCGCATATAAGAGCGACCCTTTGTTTATAGCTGCTGGTGCTTCAGGGTGTGTGTGTGTGTGTGTCATCCTGTGTGTGTTGTTTCAAAAGTGAACAAGCACCTGAGTGTATGTGTGTGCAACCTACGTCATCTCTTCTGTATGACAACCTGTTTATGTTTGCCTGTGTTATCTGGTGATTTCATTTATCACTAAAGTGTCACTAGATGGATACACATTTTCACTGTCTTCACACGCCATGTGCCCCTGGCTACAGCTGTATATCAAGTTGAGCGCGCCTATGTGTGCCAACATTACAACATTTGGGCCTACTATCTGCATCTGATGCACGCAAATCTGTTATGCATGTATATTAGAGTGCCTGACCCTGTGTATGATGCCGGCGGCGTGTAGGTGTTTGATCCCACACAGCATCTGGTAGAGCAGGTAGGACAGCCTCTCGTGGTCAAGCTCCATCTGAATCACCTGGCACAGGTTTGCATCCATCAGCTCCATCACTAGATACCTGCAGGGAAACCACAGAGGGCAAAATAATCACACAGGCAGGCGGACACACAAACACAGCTTTCATACATTCACCGGTTATTATTTCACATGGGATGCAGCATATTCTTGACTTGTGTGACTATATAATACACATCAAAAATAAAATGAAATATTAGATGCTGAAGGCTGAAGTTTCTTGGCTATTTCAAGCAAACCATTTACTATATAATTAAACCATAACTATGTAACCTACTACCTAAATTTAACGTAAAACTACATTTTACATCTCCTAACCCACACTGCACTTGTTTTCTGTGGCATTTAGGAAGTGACAGTAAGGGTTCTCCTTCTCAAAACTGTGATGATAATATGTTATCTGGCAGCTGTTACATCATCAGTCCCTAAAATGCTCCTACACTGAGGAAGGCCCTTCTGACAGACTTTTATACAAAAAGAAACATCTTGGTGACAGAGTGTGCAGCTCTACGCCATAAAAAGTAGGACTTAGGACTGCTTGGATGATAATTTGTATACACAACATGTAGTCAAGTGAAAATGGCTAAAATCCACTGTCAAAGGATGTTTATGTGTAAGGCTGAGTGTGTGTACACATATGCACATACATATATGCTGAAATTCATATTTTTAGAAAATCGTGCGCTCTGCAATACAAGTATGCACTCAGGTATACAAACACACAGGCAAATGGAGTGCTCATCCTTCATCCTCTAAGTGTGTGTTTGCGCCGCAACCCTCTGGCTATGATTTGGCCAGTTTCCTTTTTAGCTCCAATCAGGCAGACACAGCACTGCGCGCGCACACACACACACACACACACACACACACACACAGCTTCTAGAGGATGGCATTAATCATGTTTGTTCCCGTCATACTCTACAAAACCATCACTTCCCCCACATTTCAGTTTAGTATTCCCCTCTGTGAGATTCCACAGCAAGTTTCCACTCGCATGGATGTCTTGCAGACTTGCAAACACATCCCATCCAGGACGCTGCATAATATACCCTGATGTTGGTCTTATTAAGGAAACCGTCCAGCCAAATGTGGAATATATAAAAGTTGGACTTTGCAAATGATGATTATTTGGTAGTTTCTATGTTACTTTTGTGACTTGTCAGTGTTCAGTTATTTTACCCCGAAACATTTCCACCTGATGATCCACTGAATGAATCTAGCTTAAACATTTAACCTGTCCATTTGCTGTGATTGCAGGTGTTTATATGTATTCCTTGAAATAAATCTTCCTGTACTATGCACCAGGGCTGAACGATTAATTGCATTTGCGATATCGCGATGTAATAAAACCAGATTTTCTAATCGCAAAGGCTGGTCACATGACACGCGAGATTAAACCAGTCTGCAGAGAAAGCATCAACTTTGCACATTACGCTGTACCTTGTCTTCTTGTGGTACAATGGCCTTAATCTTGACAGAAGCTGACACAACATTAACTTTAGTGTCACACAGGGAATGAAAGTAGCACCCGCCACCCGAGGGTAACTTGGTGGTGGGTGAAATCGTCAGGCCATCCGCAGCTTTGATGGACAGGAAAAATGCACAACAGATAGACATATGTAGTAAGGTGGGGTGGTGATGGCACAATGAATAAGACGCCTGCCTCACCTTTGGTGTGAGAGACCCGGGTTCAATCCCCCACTGTGACCCATCCACCATTGTGTCCCTGAGCAAGACACTTAACCCCTCGTTGCTCCAGAGGCGTGCGACCTCTGACATGTATAGCAATTGTAAGTCGCTTTGGATAAAAGCGTCAGCTAAATGAATAAATGTAAATGTAAGGTATTGTGGCGATCGGCGCCTGCATCACACACACAGCCACCAGTCAGCTCAGGAAATATCTGTGAAACGGCGTTTCAAACCAAACTTTCAAGTCCGAAAGAGGCACAGTCTGACCCGAGTTACAGCCTGGTTACAGCCAGCGCGCCTCTTAGCAGCATTGCAAGCTGCTGGGGAACTCTGGTGATGTCAGAGAATTACTAAGCTTGTCTATTAAACACGAGAGGCGTCACGTGGTTTTATTTTCGTTGGGCAACTTTTGAATTGAACCTCAAACTGAGTTGTTTTTTTTTTGCTTACTGGGATAGAGAAAGATGGACTCCTAGGAGATTTGAACTGAGATAAGGACGCATTAATTGGTGGTTTAACTGTGGGTTTTGTTTTGAGCACTTACTGTATAACACACTGTGGTGAACTTAGTTTTTCTTGTGGTCTGTAGGTAGGCCGACCTGATGATATTATATCATATTATTTAATACCATGACTTGACTCAAATTATCTTTCTCATATTATTATACTTTAATGTATCTTCTCCACCATTGCTCATAATAATAATTCTACTAAATTCATCATAACACAGGCCTGACCCACAAGAAAGAACAGTGTGGTTGTGATATGTATATTATATGTATATTGTGTTGGTCATACTATACACTGATTTACTGCTTGTCCATTTTGAATAATACTGAAGGTACAGAGCTTAGAAATTAGATCACATATTAAATCGCAATATTGGTAAAAAAAAAAAAAAAAAAGCGCAATTAGATTATTTTCCAAAATTGTTCAGCCCTACAATCAACCTGTAGTAAGGCAGGATTAAACACTAACCATGGATCTAGCTATGCTGCACAAGCCCCCTAAAAAGTAATCTAAACCCCCAGCATGCTACATCCTGTATTGATTTTACAAAGACATGGCGAGCAGATGTTATCTGGCTCAGTAATACTCACACATCTTGGAATTCTTCCAGCGTCTTCTGTGGCGTGAACACGTTTAACAGGCCGATTATCTGCCGGGGAAAAAAAGCACCAGTTATTACTCTGCGAATCCGGAGGGGAGATGATGGGTCGTAATGAATGACATCACTGCCACCACCTCGGCATCCCTGAACCGAGCAGGGTTCATCAGAAAGGCTCTGACTGCGGCAGCTGGATTGTAAACAGTGAACAACAACAGGACAGTCCCCAATTTAAAGCACTACATAAAAAACAAACACGGAGCAGCAGTAGGGAGGATCAACAAGACCTCTGTTTTAAGGTCACCTATCAAACAAGGTGGGCAGCTTCTTGGATCATTATGACTCTGCAGTAAAAGGGTCGTAAGATGGAGATGAATCTCTACAGAAATGTCACTGATTAACTTTACATTATTTTGAATAATAAATGACCCAATATAAATATTTAATCACCTGCAATGCAGCCTGATACGGCCCCTTCACAGGAAAATTATGTTCAAACTGATTTAAAGATTAAACATGTTGAACTTTCCTTTTGCTCCGTCCAAGTGTCTTCTGTTATTTATATTGTAAATTCACTGCTCCCACATGCTTGTTCATCACATTACTTCTTGACTGATCTCAACTCTGAAACAACCCCATGCATTTGAACCAGCTACGAGCCTCTATCCGCAGGAAACACACAAGACAGGGAAGGTGTCACGGCCCAAAATTTGCCACCCCCTAATGGTCACATTGATGTAGCTAGACATGCTTAAAAAGAAAAGAAGCTGTCTGAGCACTTACGTTCTTGTGGTTGACACATTTCATGAGCACCAGTTCTCTGTAGGCCCGTTTTGCGTGAGTTTGATTCTGAAACGGCCGGCTCAGCTTCTTGATGGCGACGTTCCTCTCAAAGTTGTGGTCATACGCTGAACTGGGGTGGAGAACAAAAGCAAAAACTTACAACAACAATTATATATAAGTCTTCGCACTCTTTTTTTTTTTGCTATGTTGAAGATGGAATGAAATTACAGGTTGTACTCTCACCAAGTCTGTTTGGGACAATTTAGTCAAAGGTTAAGAACATGCAGACTACACTTTGTCTAGGAGTAGGAGTCAGACATTTTCAATTCCTACACACAGGGGCTTTAAAATGGTATACATTTTTGAGGACACTACTTACTAAGGCTATGGCTAACATGTTAGCAAACAGCTGCACATCCAGCAGACATGGAGCAACATTAGAATTGATTTGGACTGACCTAAAAGTCGAATATTCACTCTGCATTTAGCTCAGTTTCCACCGTCTCTCATGGAAATATGTGGCTCTTCAGCTGCTAAATGCTGTTCACCAGCTAGTCGCTAACTTTGTTTGCCGTTTGGTGCTGGGCAGATAGTGTACAGTTGGCTTTTAGAGGGTTTTCCCTATTAACACTGATCAGACTGAAGAATGAATCACTAAAGTGAAGCTGCGGCCATCGAGTCAACAATAATCTGTGGGCTCATCACTAAAAGTGACCCCTTTCACATAGCAAACTGTACTTTACGGTGTTGCAGAAAATATTATATATCACAATATATATCAATAATAGGGCTGTGCGATATGAAGATACACACACACACACACAGGTGCTGGCCATATAATTAGAATATCATCAAAAAGTTGATTTATTTCAGTAATTCCATTCAAAAAGTGAAACAGCCTGATATATTTCAAATGTTCATTCCTTTTGGTTCAATATTGAAGACACCTGGTGCCACACTCTAATCAGCTAATTAACTCAAAACACCTGCAAAGGCCTTTAAATGGTCTCTCAGTCTAGTTCTGTAGGCTACACAATCATGGGGAAGACTGCTGACTTGACAGCTGTCCAAAAGACTTTGACACCTTGCACAAGGAGGGCAAGACACAAGAGGTCATTGCTAAAGAGGCTGGCTGTTCACAGAGCTCTGTGTCCAAGCACATTAATAGAGAGGTGAAGGGAAGGAAAAGATGTGGTAGAAAAAAGTGTACAAGCAATAGGGATAACCGCACCCTGGAGAGGATTGTGAAACAAAACCCATTCAAAAATGTGGGGGAGATTCACAAAGAGTGGACTGCAGCTGGAGTCAGTGCTTCAAGAACCACCACGCACAGACGTATGCAAGACATGGGTTTCAGCTGTCGCATTCCTTGTGTCAAGCCACTCTTGAACAAGACACAGCGTCAGAAGCGTCTCGCCTGGGCTAAAGACAAAAAGGACTGGACTGCTGCTGAGTGGTCCAAAGTTATGTTCTCTGATGAAAGTAAATTTTGCATTTCCTTTGGAAATCAAGGTCCCAGAGTCTGGAGGAAGAGAGGAGAGGCACAGAATCCACGTTGCTTGAAGCCCAGTGTAAAGTTTCCACAGTCAGTGATGGTTTGGGGTGCCATGTCATCTGCTGGTGTTGGGCCACTGTGTTTTCTGAGGTCCAAGGTCAACGCAGCC
>NC_060157.1:2187075-2196407 GCF_021292245.1 Micropterus dolomieu
TCTACGCCACCACTTATCCCCCACTTACAATGCTGTCCTTTCATCACTTCCCAGGAAACTCAACAAACGTAACCTATTGGCCTCAGGTGAAGATACCAACGATGGTCGTTCAGTCTTGGCCACAGGTAGTCTTAACGACTGTAACGACTGTCGTCACAGCAACCAGGAACACTAACGAACCAGCGGTATCGATGACCCGGGCCAACGACCCCACTGAGGTTAAATAGCTGAGTTTCCCTGCCAGTCAGTCAGAACTGAAGAAGTCCTTTGGATGAGGGACGAAACGTCTTCCAGTAGCTTCAACCAAGTCCAGTTGCCCTTCATTTTAACCTTCGTTGGATACGTATACACAATCAATTGCTGGTCAGCTGCTATTAATTTTGTTAAATCCCTGATGAGGTAATTGTTAACTGTATATTGTCATGTTTTGTGTGGTACGCGGCAGTAATTAATTGTTTTATGTTGTGGGTGCCCTCTTAGCTGTATTTGCTTGATTTGCGTCATTATTGTTTATGTATGTTTATGTTTGATATTAATCGTCAATTAACCCTTTGCTAAGCCACGCCCCGAATACACAGCTGGCCAATCACAGCGCAGTCTAGGACTCGCTCTAACTGAGGTCCGACACTTTCATGGCTGCGCTTCGTTGACTCTAATGCTAAAAGAGTCATTTTCTAGCTTTTTTTTTGGACGTAGATCTGATCAAACGCTGTTCCTGGGGCATCTTATAATAGTTACAGCAGCAACCCAGAGAGGCTGAAAGGAGAAGTTCGATTTGTTCTCTTTCCAAAACCTAAAATAAATCCAGAAACATGTCGGCTGTGGATTGTTCCTAATGTAATGTTAGTTAGCTCACGCTAGCTAACTTCCTACTGAGTGTAACGTAATAAAGCCTGATGTTCTGCTTTTTAATGACTGTAATAATGAACTGTCTGCTTCTTTCTGAGATCGCTTTTTCCAACAAAGTTGACGACGTTTCTACGGGGAGTGCAGTAATAGACAGTGGCAGCGCCGACAGTTTGTCTGACTTAGCAACAGTAACTAAGGGGGGTGGGGCTTTGCGAAGGGTCAATTGAGAATATGTTGTTTGTTTATTTATTATTTGTTTGTTTTGTTGTTAAAAATGAAAAATTGAATGTAAAGTAATAAAAAAAAAGTTCTGTAAATGACTGTTATCACAATAAAAAAAACCCCAAACATCTGACTCTTTGCTGGAAAATGAATGTGTAATATGCAAATCAGCGCATATTAAATGAGGAAATACCTATAAAATAAAAAAACATTTTAAAATGCTTCTATTTATGCATACTTTGAGCTGGTAAAGTTCGATTGTGATATGAGTTGAGATAAAAGCCTATTTGACTGTGTTGTCTCTGTGTCTTAATGTCCCTCATGAGCTCAGTGCCGCTTTGCTGTTGTGCATAAACAATATTAAAAAGTTTTCATCAGTTCTCAGGGGTTTTGTTTGTGCTCCAGCCTCTGCAGCAACACTGATGCTGCCTAAAAAAAACAAAACAAAGTTTCCTGCGCAGCCCTGGTGTTTGTGTACTTTTTATACTTTGGTCAACAGAAAGTTGCCCACAGGAGCTTTAAGCTGACAATAAATAAATAAATAAATAAATAAATAAAGGAGCAACACTGTCAACATTAGTTGGCTCCAAATCAGCGGTTTCTAAGCAACAGCTGACAGGCGGCGGACTGTACAGCTACTGTAGCTGAAACAGCAAACCCTGCGAGTGTGTGTGGTCAGCGATGTTGGTCCTCTGGGGGCCGACAGCGGCGTACAGAAAGACAGCGAGAGCCGGGACGTACGTTGGTAACCATGGAGACAGAGAGGTCCAATGTGTGTTTAAATAAATTCATAGTGAGTGGTTAAGTAGCCCACAGCAAGGCTCTTCACAGCAGGACCGTCTGCACTCACACACACACACACACGTTTGTTCTTCTGTCCTCGTGGGGACCTCTCATTGACATAATGCGTTCTCTAGCTCGTTACCTTAACCATCATAACCACATGTCTAATCTTAACCAGAGACATTTTCAACAGGAGACATGCCACTTAAAGGTTCAATGTGTAAGTTTTAGCGGCACCTAGTGGTGAGGGTTTCGAATTGCAACCAGAGGCTCACGGTGCATTCACGTGCTCCTCGGATGGTCCCATTTCCCGAGTTATGAATGTTTTTCCGGCTTCAGTGTCGACATGGACGCTGCTACAAAGATGTGTTGGATTATCAGAACGTATAAACGACACGCAGACATCTAGTTCATTGTACATTAGACAGCAAACTAACAGTTATAATCTGATTACAAATGACATGTTTGCAAAATATGTATATGCAATACGTGATTTGGCACAAATCAAAGTTCTGTGTAATTCTTTATGTCCCATGTTCACTTTATTTTTCTTTCTTTTCTTACTACTAGTAAACCAGACTACTACCACCGTTATTTGTTCTTGTTCTTCGTACGTATTCAACGTAGTGATGAAAAACGCTCTGTAGAGCCGTTTGTCCCTTTGGACCCGCGGTGCGTGTAGATAGAAGTGACTCATTCTAAGGTAATAAAACCATTACAGTTCATTATGAAAGGTCTCTATACACCACTGAAACCGTAGTTACGCATCTTACATTGCATTTCTGTTAATAAAATCCTCCTAATTATTACACACTGGACCTTTAAAGAATATTGAATAAAATTCTTTGGGGAAACGCCAAAGATGGCTGCCCGCCCCTCGCGGCCAATCATGACGTACGCATAGTAGAAGTAAAACCGGTGGGGAAAAACACTTTTTAAACCTTAAGTCATTAAACTTTTTATCAGATTTTACTGCTGATTTTATTCATGTAGGTTTTTTTATGTCACGGTGACCAGTGAAAGTCAGGTTTAATGGTTTGTCACTACATCTGGCCTTAAAAACTCCCACTCCTTAACATTTGTCTCTTTCTTCCTCTCTCCCCATCATCCCATTGTATCTCCTCTTCTTCTACATATTCCTCTCATCATCCTCTAATTACTCCCATCCACTCCTCTCCTGCATGAGCTTCGTAGCTTCGCTTCATTTCTTCTTTGTCTCCATCTCCTCCTCAGCTCTTCCTCCCACTCCTGTCTCTCTATAACTTCTTATCTCCTCCTTCTCATTTCTCCTCTCCTAAACCCCCCACAGGAGATCGGGGGGTTGACAGGAAGCATCCATCACCCTGCGCCCGGATTCAGGTTGTCTGTTCTCTTCGTCACCGAGGTGTGTTGTCACAGCGACATTGTTGAGTGACAGGTCGTATCTGTAGCCGATGGACACGGCGACTGTTATCACAACTCCAAACACACACACATCTATTCTCGGTGTGTCCTTGTGTTGTCATACAGTATGGATCTTATATAAAACAGATGTGATTGTCTCTTTAAAACAAGGACGACCAAGTACTCTTAAAATACACACACACACACACACACACACACACGGAGGGTAGATAAGAATGAGATATCTCGAGGTGTCAACACTCACTCAGTTCATTTCCAACAAGCTCAGACATTCAGGCTCCGCAGGTTTTACATGACGACAACGGAGAAAAGTCCAAAACGAAAAACAATGATGAGCATTTAAGAGGTCGACACAGCAGTGCAATAAAAAACACAAACTTCTTAGTGAATATGACGAGCTGAAACACGTTTTTTCAATCATTTCTGCCTTCAGGACGGTTGATTACCGGCAAACTAATTCAGTCGTGATCGTTTCAGTAACAAGGATTAAAACTGTCCACCTGCAGTGGGAACTCTTACACAGCTGCATCTTGCATTTAGCCTCCAGCTATCTTTTGTTAGCAAGAATGATTATGTTTGAAATGTTTTTTTTTTTGTATTTTTTTTTTAGGTAATTAAATTCTCTTAATTCTTACCGTTTCTACTAAAACAGAACACATATTTATGTTTCCTGGTACAGCAGATCATTAGCCCTTCAAACAAACAGTTCCTGGAACTCAAATTTAGGGAATAAAAGTTCCCCAGCAGACACATATAATGCTTTCTCGAGAACTCCATTTGCATTTTGACCTGATGAACCAGGGTCTAAATTTAGTTTCATCACCCGTCAAAAGCCCCTGCTCCGGGGCCACGACTTTCTAACATCCACGAAACATCACGCAAAAGTTAATTACAAAGAACACCACAAAGACCCCACTAGACATGGGTGGTATCAAGTTAATTAAGTATACCAGGGTATTTAAGAATCAAAAAACTATAGTGGCACGGTTTGCCACGTTACTCCAGCAGCTAACAGGACCCATATTATTATCCTGTACCACCAGTATTATGTGAAAGTGTTGATTTTAGCCTGTGCCTGTGCGTCCCGGCATTTGAGCGACATTCACAAATCTATGGACACTAATTTTCATTTCCCTGAGGAGATTCAAGGGAATCTGATCACACGTTTACTGACGGCTTTTTCAGAGGTGTGTCAAGTAAGCCAGAGACTCTTTCGAATGTCCTTCAGAACTTTTAAAAGTAAAAGCTCTCAATAAACTCAACATGAAGCATTTCTTCAAAAAAACTCTCACGCTTTTATTTTGGAGGCACAATCACTTAAGAGGAAGTGATTATGTGAGTAACTGTTGCTGTCATGACTGATCTATTTCAGCACCAACTGCTATCAATTTATTTATTTTTCATTTTTCTGCTATCAAAGCACTCTGGCTGCGGGCCAGATATTTTTCCTGGATTCAAGAATTGAAGACAACTCAACCTCATGGACAATTGAACCGGGACGACCTGCTTGATTATCGAGCACCAAACTTGGACAACTATGGAGAGTTGAAAGAGACAACGCAGGGTGGGAAATCTCCGATGAGGAAGCGGGGAAGGAGAGGTGGAGTGAAAAGGGTCACCGGCACACAGAAGAGTCCGCTTCGCCTCTCGATTATACTCGCCAATGTTCGCTCCCTACGTAACAAACCGGATGAACTACAGGCAAACCTATCATGCCAGTGGGCATGCAAAGAGGCTAGTCTGGTCTGCCTCACGGAAACCTGGCTCATGATCGTGGACTCTGAGCTCTCTCTAGACGGATTCGGCTCTCCGCTCAGACTGGACCGGGACACTGTGAGCAGCCTGAAAAGAGTGGGATGAGTGTGTATTTTAATAAAGACTGAAGCCGAACTGCTGATGTCAAAGACACCTGCTGTACACCTGATCTAGAGCTGCTTGCTGTGTCATTCACAATATCTTCCCCGGGAGTTTGGTCAGCTGGCTCTAGTACTTGTTTACATCCCCCCCCCTCTGGCAACATGACATGTACAGCAGAGGCCATAGCTGCGTGGGTCCTTCAGATTGAATGTGCATCCCCAGATTCCCCCTGTTCTCATTTTAGGGGATTTTAATGGCCAACGTACCAATAATTTGACATGCGCCACCAGAGTAGAGCAAACACTCCACCTCTGTTATGGGAATGTAAAGAATGCATACAAAAACCACCTCTTAGCACTGCAGACCATAATGTGGTCCATCTGATCCCTGCTTACTGTACAAAACTGCAGAGAGAGTGCGTGACCAAGAAGCTGGTGAAAAGGTGGGATGATAATGTGGCTAGAGTGTCTACAGGGCTGCTTTGACTGCACCTTCTGTGAGGATATGATTGTCCCGCAAAACACAGTGAAAGTATTCTCTAACAATAAACCCTGGATTACAAAAGCCCTGATAACAACTCTGAATAGGAAGAAAATAGCATTCAACTCAGGAAACAGAATTGAGCCCAAACTTATCCAAAACAGACTGAATAAGGAAATAAAATCATCAAAGAAAGGATGCAAGGAGAGAGTTGAGAAACTCCAGGGACACATGGCGAGGTGTTAAAACACTGGCTGGCTTCCCCATTAACAACTCAGCATCATCCGGGACAACAGATCAATTCTACTCCAGGTTTGACCAGTCTGGAGCTAATAGTTGAGCTCACTCCTATGATACCTGCCTGAGCAAACCTGGAGCTGCGGCAGGAGGAGGTGGAACTCATGCTGGCGAGGATGAAACCAAACAAAGCACCAGGTCCTGATCAGATCTGTGGCCGGTTGCTGAAGGCCTGTTGCAACCGGCTGGCAGGTGGTTTCTGTTATTTGTTCAACCGCTCCCTGTCACAACATTCAGTCCCATCAACCTGGAAATCCTCAGTCGTCTGTCCAAGAGCCAAAAAGAGCAATCCCACCTGCAACAATGACTACCGACCTGTGGCATTATCATCTCTGGTAATGAAAGGCGCATTCTTTCCCATCTTCAGGAGGAGGTCAGTTTGCATCTAAACAGCACAGAGGTGTGGATGATGTCATATTAACACTGCTACATGGCACTTATTCCCATCTTGAAAAGCCCCGGGGTCTCATTTATAAAACCGTGCGTACGCACACTTGTAAGCAGTGCTACAAATCACAATGAGCTTGAAATGTGGCGGGAGCTCCATGTCCGACCCTTCAAACGCCCATAGGTGCCTATAAATGGTCAGTGAAACTCATTAATATTAATACGTACTGACTGCAGGAAGAAAAGCTGCAGAAAAAAAAGGTAATTTAACTCAGTGACACTGATGTTCATTTTGGTGAAGCTGAAGCTGTTTGGTGGTGGATTCCCCCATTTGAAAAGAGAGCAAACCAAACGCATTCCACTTAGGCTACACAGAGTCCACTCACTTAACAAGGCCGCCAGTGAGTTAAAAGAAATATGACTTGTTGAAGGTTAAATGACATAAGCTTAAAGATTTCTTTAATAAAACAGTGTTATATTTTCCATAGTGTGTTTTTACAAGCAGCGCATCACATGCACACGCTGGCGCACAGCGTTTGGCTCGATAAGGCAACGAACATGTGAGAACATCATATCAAACTATGCACTCGTACACACACACAGAAATCGAGGTACAGGAATTGACCTAAAAAAGTACAATGCTTTATCTTCAATTGTGTGGTTTTTTTGCGCACTTCAGGGAAAGTCAATCAAACTACTCAGTGGTAATATTTGGATTTATTTTACACAATAGTAGGCCTGTTCATTTCAAACAGTTTCATCCTTCTGCCATGTGAGTCGCCGTTTCTCATTTCTCCTCTTTATGTGCGTACGCATGGTTCAGAGTTTACTTACAGGACGCACATTCTCCCGTCAAGTTTGTTTTTTATTATGCGTTGAAAGTGGCGTACGCATTTCAGCCCTTTCCAGCCCTGTTTTGTACGTACGCACCGTTTATAAATGAGACCCCTGGTCATTTGTCAGACACCGGAGGGTCCGAGTTAACGGAATCCTCAATTTTTCCAGGGCAGTCTCCACCGGAGCCCCACAAGCCTCAGCAATCTCACCGGTTCTGTATACACTAATGACTGCAGGAGCACTAACCCTAGTATAACATACATTAGATATTCCGCCGACACTGTGATCATGGACGCCACTAACTCACTAAGAGAGTTACAGACTGAGATGGACATTTTTGCAAAGTAGTGCAAGCAGAACTGTCTTGACCTCAACCCCTCTAAAACAAAATGTTGAATCACATAGATTCCTCGGGACAATAATTGATCACAAACTTACCTTCCAACCAAACAGTGTCAGCAGCGCCTCTTTTTCATGAGGAAGCTCCGCAGACTTCAAGTTCAGTCAGTCTGTCAGTCCTGATAGATTTTTACAAATGCTTCATTGATTCTGTAATAACCTTCAATATATCAGCCTGGATTGGATCACTATCAAACATCCATCGCAACACACTAAACAAAATCTTAACAATGAGCAGTAAAATAATTGGTATTTACAACAGACTAAACTAAAAGGAACCCAAATAGCCTCAGACACACTCACTGTACAGCCACTACAGTCTTCTACTGTCCAGATCACTCACATTCAGGACTAAGAGAGCCATGACAAGTTTTGTGCCCATGTCCATCAGAAACATGAATGGTTGATTAACTTATTCATCAACCTGTATATCCGTGTGTGTGTGTGCGGATTGGTGATTTATGTTATTTCTGTATCTATGTTTGTGGAACCGTAGATGCATTGATGCTTAACACGAATTAAGTTCCTAACGGATAAATAAAGTTCTTTGAATTGAAAGGACTTAAAGAGGTGGTATTCTGCTCATTTTCAGTTTCATAATCTCATTTAGGGGTTGTACCATAACAGGTTTACATGGTTATATTTTATATTTCATCCTACACATTGCTGCAGCTCCTCTTTTCAGCCTGTGTTGAAGGCTTCGTTTTAGCTATGGAGTGATACATCTTGTCTCTAAATTATCTTTGTTGGGAGTTGCACATGCTCAGTTCCTAGTTAAGGACTACTAGCCAATCAGAAGCAGAGAAGGGCGGGTCAGCGACAAGCCGGTAAACGGCTCGGGTTCAGCCGTACGTGTTGCCGACTAGCTCGGCAACATGGACTGGAGCGAGAGTTTCAGAGCGGTGAGTTATTAATCTGTATCCATAAAGTTTTAACTGAGCTCTGTCTCTACATCACAGGAACAACTTTATGTCCACTGACTGCCTGGAGGGTAGC
The DNA here is from genome assembly GCF_021292245.1 of Micropterus dolomieu. Lineage (NCBI taxonomy): Eukaryota > Metazoa > Chordata > Actinopteri > Centrarchiformes > Centrarchidae > Micropterus > Micropterus dolomieu. The sequence goes on from NC_060157.1 coordinate 2,195,587, forward strand.
TAGTGTTTGGAAGAGAGAGGAGAGCTGTGTGCTGCAGCTCGCTGTTTCTGAGGGCGTGTCGGAGTCGCCGCTTGGCGAGCGTTATATGAGGCGCGTTTAGCTTTCATCCCTGTGACATCACAAGTATGAAAGGGAAGAGGCTGGACTACAAACGAGCTGTCTTCAGAAGTCTCTTCGGTGTGCAATGGCTTGTTTTTTGATTTAGATTTATTGTTGTTTCACTGAAACTCAGGTACACAGCTTCTTCATCCATCTCAGTCGGCATAACTTACGTGACCAACATAATAGACAATAATGCAACTTAACGGTGGAAGACCCACTCACTACATTAATGTTAGTAACAGTTAGACCGCAATAAGTAAGTGTAACAATCTCCTAATATTCAGCCTAGCTCACAAGCTTTTTTCGTTATCATCAAATACATTTAGCTGATCTCACACTGGTGAGCCAGTTGGCAGGAGCGTCTATTTGTCTTAGTACGGTCACAAATACAGACGCTCCTCTTTCTATTACAGTTTTTCTTCAATTGCCAACAAGCGTCAAAACTGAAGCCACTTTGTCAAAACTCTTCGTACATTCTGCATTACCAACGTGCATCTTGGCCAAACAGTTAATGTCACCTCCAGAGCAACACTTATAACATATCTCAAAATAAACTTGTTCAACCAAACAACGGCAACAGTTCTCACTCAGAGAGCAAGCACTGTCACTCATAACACACAGTCCCAAAAACACTGACAACGGGGAGCATTATACGTAAACGATTAACTTTTATATCTTTGAAGTGATATCACATAAATCTTTTCACTTTATTGACTGTA
>NC_060157.1:2196507-2201485 GCF_021292245.1 Micropterus dolomieu
GTGATACATCTTGTCTCTAAATTATCTTTGTTGGGAGTTGCACATGCTCAGTTCCTAGTTAAGGACTACTAGCCAATCAGAAGCAGAGAAGGGTGGGTCAGCGACAAGCCAGTAAACGGCTCGGGTTCAGCCGTACGTGTTGCCGACCAGCTCGGCAACATGGACTGGAGCGAGAGTTTCAGAGCGGTGAGTTATTAATCTGTATCCATAAAGTTTTAACTGAGCTCTGTCTCTACATCACAGGAACAACTTTATGTCCACTGACTGCCTGGAGGGTAGCTAGTGTTTGGAAGGGAGAGGAGAGCTGTGTGCTGCAGCTCGCTGTTTCTGAGGGCGTGTCGGAGTCGCCGCTTGGCGAGCGTTATATGAGGCGCGTTTAGCTTTCATCCCTGTGACATCACAAGTATGAAAGGGAAGAGGCTGGACTACAAACGAGCTGTTTTCAGGCATTTCAGAGTTTTCTGTGGGAGATGGGAACTCCCTTTGGGCTTTTCACTTTGCAAACCTGTAACATGCACCAAAAAGATATTTAACTCAATAAAGGAGAGGAAAAGGCAAAAACCATAATACCACCTCTCAAATGAAACACAGGATTTCAGCTTGAGATGATAGTGATTAGACATCTGTCTCTGAGGTGATTTTCACTCTTAGGGAAAGATGAGATACTGGGTTCCCGTCCCAGTATCCGGCGGGACAGATGTAGGACCTACAGGTGATCTGTCCTAAGGTAGTCTTTTGCCAGACTTATGTGAGATGATGCTATTCTTGAGACTCATGTATGTTGTTCTACATTTTTTGATAAACCATATTTATGTCATTTGTATTGTTCACTAAAAGACATGGGAAAAATGGAAAACTACCACGCCTGTGAGTGCTTTTGCAATTTAACAGCGTGAACCTGAAGAAGCCACAGGCGAAACGAGTTTGTCACAATAAACATAGTGAAGTCTCTTCGGTGTGCGATGGCTTGTTTTTTGATTTAGATTTATTGTTGTTTCACTGAAACTCAGGTACACAGCTTCTTCATCCATCTCAGTCGCCATAACTTACGTGACCAACATAATAGACAATAATGCAACTTAACGGTGGAAGACCCACTCACTACATTAATGTTAGTAACAGTTAGACCGCAATAAGTAAGTGTAACAATCTCCTAATATTCAGCCTAGCTCACAAGCTTTTTTCGTTATCATCAAATACATTTAGCTGATCTCACACTGGTGAGCCAGTTGGCAGGAGCGTCTATTTGTCTTAGTACGGTCACAAATACAGACGCTCCTCTTTCTATTACAGTTTTTCTTCAATTGCCAACAAGCGTCAAAACTGAAGCCACTTTGTCAAAACTCTTCGTACATTCTGCATTACCAACGTGCATCTTGGCCAAACAGTTAATGTCACCTCCAGAGCAACACTTATAACATATCTCAAAATAAACTTGTTCAACCAAACAACGGCAACAGTTCTCACTCAGAGAGCAAGCACTGTCACTCATAACACACAGTCCCAAAAACACTGACAACGGGGAGCATTATACGTAAACGATTAACTTTTATATCTTTGAAGTGATATCACATAAATCTTTTCACTTTATTGACTGTAATAAAGTATATGTAGGCTAACAAGAACAAATCAGAAATTTTCTTCAATATCATTGACAGTATTTTTTTCTACATCATTGCAAATAGTAATTTACTATAATTAATAAAAATTTGAAACACTAAAATAATTCCTTAAATTTCCGTTTTGCAATGCAGTTTTTTTCAGTTGTTAAAACAGTCACACCGGTGACCACAACCTGTAATTTATGTACCGACCCCCTGAAACAATTCTGCAAAAATGCAAACACATTTCCTGGAATACACTCAGATTGCGGCTCTAAACCACAGACTGTATATAAGAAGTGGGCGTAGTCATCGTGACGTCACCAGTTTGGCCGATAGGGCGCCGCCATGTTGAGTGTTTACAACCAGGAAGTGCCCGGAAGTGACCATATTTGGACGAGACGGTGTAGCTAACGGGCGTGTGCGGAGCTAGCAAGCTTGCTTAGCTAGGTGCGTCTGTAATTCACCTTAACTGTCATTTTAACAGGTCTGATAATTTCGTCTAGAGAACAACAGGCTTTAAACTAAATGTTCTCACCAGAGAAAGTGAACAGCCGACTCCTAATGAGCTTTTTCAACGGCGCTGGTTAAATTTACACAGCGCCGAGGGTACGGGTCACTCTAGCCTGATTGACAGGTGGCCATGGTAACGACTTGTCAATCAGCTTGTAGCCCTAATGGAGCCGGACTTCTTTTTGCAACCAGAAGAGTCGCTCCCTGCTGGTCGTTAGAGAGAATGCAGGTTTAAGGGACTTCCGCATTGGATTCATGTTGTCACGATCGTGGTGTGGAGGCAGGTTGGAGAACCCAAACGCAGGACACAGAGCGGGGCAGGTATGGTACAACGAAGGGTTTTAATAAACAAACAAAAGCGAGCACACTTACAGGTGAGTGGCTGAATAACTGAAATCCAAAATCCAAAAGTACCGGGAGACGAGACAAGACGAGACGAGACAAGCAAGGCTGGTTACAGGCAAAGAGTACACACACGACAGATTGGGGGGTAACATGAACAATGACCGGACAAGGACAAGACAGAAACACCAGGTATATATACACAGGGACTAACGAGCAGGGCGGGAGCAACACAGGTGACAGACATGAGACTAACGAGGCAGAGAGAGAGAGCAGAGGAAAACAGAGAGACTAGACATGACAAGCAGACTATATAACAGATACTGGACACTAGACAGGACAGAACCCAAAACTCAACATACCAAGGCAGATACCAAACTCAAAAGTAAACACAAAGGATGGCCAACCGGCAGAGCGTGACACATGTCTCAGACAGGAAGCTTCCTGCTTGCTCTAAACAAACACTTTGCACATAGATGTAAACATAACATTTACTGTAAATATTCTGCTCAGATTTTCTATATATTTCAGTCTAGTTGCTGCAGAAATGCATCCATCATTCTGTTTTAATCAGTTTTGAACACAGTTCTGTAACAGAAGTAATGAGAATGTGAAGAAAGTAATTCATTGAGCGCATTTTCTGTGAAAGCAAAAAAAACCCAAAAACTATTCACAGTTTGGACCACATACACTTCTACATAGACTTCTCTGTTTTCCTGACTGTGTGAAGAGTTTTAATGTGACTTCAGTTTTAATTGAATCTGATGCAGAGACGCTGCATTGAGCTGATGTATTATAGTGTATGCAGTTGGTAAACACACACACACGGGATCTTTAGCTCCCAGGAGGCGGCCCAAGCTGTTGAAGCGTTACTCTGATCCCTAATCAGTTCAACTACATAACGATCTGTGTGGGTGAGATGAGAGCCTGTGAAAACCTCTCTCCCCCACAGCGCATACATCCGATTCATCCAGGTTTCTGTGCTCATTTATGGACAGTTGTTCGCTAGCTGCTAACCGCTTACTGTTGTACTGCAGAAGTTCAGAAGGTCCTCTTCTTCAGGTTCACGTGCATCACCACCACCTCCTTCTGGACAGGACGGGTGTCGACCCTGATCTACACGTAGCTGAGCAAACAAAGACAGACTGTGATCAGATTTGTGATCGGGCCAACGGAGATGCAGAACCAGATGTCCCATCTGGATTTTATACTGCTATATTTAAGTCATCATGATGTTGTTTGTAATGAGCTGTTGAGTGGCTAATATGTTTAAAAAGAGATGAGCAGATGTGCCAAACAGCTGATCAGTAGAGGTGATCTTATGTTGAAAGTTGAGGTCTGAGGATGGATCAGAGTTACAAGTACTTATTCTGGAGTAAGTGGTTTTGGGTGAACTAAACTACAGAGCTGCATTGGGATTCCGCTGGTCCCAACACAAATCGCGTGGGAGCGAGCGGTTTAACTCTGCTGAGGGCGGGTGGTTAAAAAAATATACAGCGGGTCCCGCAGTAGCGCTAATAAGATGGAGTCAACAAACGAAGTTGAAAGGAAGATTAAAAAGAGCACATGCGACTGGTCACGAGAACGTACTGCACGGGCCTGACCCGAACTGGCGACCTTGGGTACAGGAGGCGGACCCGCTGACAAGGGAGCTAAACCCCGTGACCAGTGGATGCCAGGACGACTCACTGCACAGCCTCGCTGGTTTCCGTCACACAGGCGTTTAGCACATAGCCCAAACATTTGTGTTCTGTTTTTACTCTGCATGTCACAATGCTTGCGGGTGCAGGCGGGAGCGGATACACGTGTTGAGGGTTACACGTGTTAAGGGTGCAGATACACGTGTTGGGGGATACACGTGTTGGGGGTGCAGATACACGTGTTAAGGGTGCAGATACATGTGTTGGGGGATACACGTGTTAAGGGTGCAGATATATGTGATGGGGGATACACGTGTTGGGGGATAGACGTGTTAAGGGTGTAGATACATGTGTTGGGGGATACACGTGTTAAGGGTGCAGATACACGTGTTGGGGGTAACACGTGTTGGGGGTGCAGATACACGCGTTATGGGTGCAGATACACGTGTTGGGGGATACACGTGTTGGGGGATACACGTGTTGGGGGATACACGTTTGGGGGATACACGTGTTGGGGGTGCAGATACACGTGTTAAGGGTGCAGATACACGTGTTAAGGGTGCAGATACACGTGTTAAGGGTGCAGATACACGTGTTAAGGGTGCAGATACACGTGTTGGGGGTGCAGATACACGTGTTAAGGGTGCAGATACACGTGTTAAGGGTGCAGATACACGTGTTAAGGGTGCAGATACATGTGTTAAGGGATACACGCGTTGGGGGTGCAGATACACGTGTTAAGGGTGCAGATACATGTGTTGGGGGATACACGCGTCGGGGGTGCAGATACACGAGTTGGGGGTACAGATACACGTGCTAGGGATGCAGATGCAGATACATGTGTTGGGGGTGCAGATTCACGTGTTGGGGTGCAGATACACG
>NC_060157.1:2201585-2202176 GCF_021292245.1 Micropterus dolomieu
TGTTGGGGGTGCAGAGTCACGTGTTGGGGGATACACGTGTTGGGGATACACGTGTTGGGGATACACGTGTTGGGGATACACGTGTTGGGGATACACGTGTTGGGGGTGCAGATTCACGTGTTGGGGATACACATGTTGGGGGTGCAGATTCACGTGTTGGGGATACACATGTTGGGGGTGCAGATTCACGTGTTGGGGGTGCAGATACACGTGTTGGGGGTGCAGATTCACGTGTTGGGGGTGCAGATACACGTGTTGGGGGTGCAGATACACGTGTTGGGGGTGCAGATACACGTGTTGGGGGATACACGTGTTGCGGGATCAGATACACGTGTTGCGGGATACACGTGTTGCGGGATCAGATACACGTGTTGCGGGATACACGTGTTGGGGGTGCAGATACACGCGTTGGGGGTGCAGATACACGTGTTAGGGGTGCAGATACACGTGTTGGGGGTGCAGATACACGTGTTGGGGGTGCAGATACACGTGTTGGGGGTGCAGATACACGTGTTGGGGGTGCGGATACACGTGTTGCGGGAGTGGGCGGTAATGGTCACAAAATCAACGGGAGCAGGATCAAGAAAACAG
>NC_060157.1:2202276-2213139 GCF_021292245.1 Micropterus dolomieu
ACGTGTTGGGGGTGCAGATACACGTGTTGGGGTGCAGATACACGTGTTGGGGGTGCAGATACACGTGTTGGGGGATACACGTGTTGCGGGATACACGTGTTAGGGGTGCAGATACACGTGTTGGGGGTGCAGATACACGTGTTGGGGGTGCAGATACACGTGTTGGGGGTGCAGATACACGTGTTGGGGGTGCGGATACACGTGTTGCGGGAGTGGGCGGTAATGGTCACAAAATCAACGGGAGCAGGATCAAGAAAACAGTCCCGCGCAGGTCTCTAAACCTCTAATAACTGGAAGTAAAGAAAAAGATTTTGTGCACGTTAGTAGAATAGAGCGGCGAGGTGAAGTGTCAAATTAAATAGAAAATGATGTCACGGAAAAAAAAACAGGAGAGCAGCTGAAAACACACAAACTTTATCTGCATAAACATGTGACACACCAAACCGCACATCTGTCTGTGCGTGTGTGACATGTCAGCCTAATCCATTCTTCTAGTCCAATTATGTTTTGTCTGCCTTGTTATTCATTTCATCATGACACTGTTCATTATGTGTGTGTCACACAGACACACTTTCACACACACACCAAGGCCAAACCACAAATCCACTTCACCGGTCTGTCATGATCCGGCAGCCACTTGGACTAAAAATATAACAGCCAGTGTGTGTGTGTGTGTGTGTGTGTGTGTGTGTGTGTGTGTGTGTGTGTAATTAGCAGCTGTGCGGTTTGAAGGCAACAGGTCTGTGTCAGAAACAACTCCTGGGAAATATCATCAGTGCTAATGAAGAGAGAGCGCCAGAGAGATTAATGCCAGAGATATCAAGCAGAGGCAGCTTCTTCGCTAGAGCAGACTCTGACTCAGTGACCCTGCAACTGAAACAGGGAGACACAAAAAGTCCAGGGGCCGGTTTCACAAAGCTATTTTAGATCGACCTATAGTGTAAGACTTGTTTAACCACCAGTAACAACCAGTTACGTTACAAACAGCCAAAAAAAAGGGAAAATGGCTCATAATTTGGGGTTTGCGGACGATATTATGGAGGGAGCTATGAGAAGGGAAGAAGAGTCTTTAGGGACAGCAGTAACCAACTACAAATACACAACAACGAGTTCATCGGCCGGTTTCGTTTAACTACGGAAGCTATCCTGAGTCTGACAGATGGATAAGCTGTTATATTTGTTGTTTATATTTCTTTGTTGGCATCTTGTACCATTTTCTTTTTTCCACTTGTTTAACCCAAAAATCTACTGATCGACTCCCGACTGTCCAGAACTCAGCTGCCAGGCTTTTAACCAGAACAAAGAAATATGACCACATTACTCCTATTTTAGCTTCATTACACTGGCTCCCAGTATGTTTTAGAATTGACTTTAAAATTCTATTGATCACTTTTAAAGCTCTTCATGGCCTCTCGCCTTGTTATATTTCTGACCTTTTAGTCCCATGCACACCAGCACGTACCTTGAGATCCTCGGGCAGAGGTCTGTTGTTCCCCAATTCAAACATTTCTTTTTGCTACCACGCTCTCCACCATCAGTAAAATAAACTATTATACTGCTTCAACAAACATATTTTTTGTTGTTTTGAAAAGTGTCTTATTTCACCCAGAATTCACTGCAGTATAATCGGTGTATCTGAAGTCTGACTATCTACTGTATGTAAGCCAGAGTGAAAGTCTATCTTTGTGAAAACCACTAGGTTACCTAAAGAATATAGACAGGATACCGGGGGGGTCTTAAAAGTATTAAAAAAGTATTGAATTTAATGTTCTCAAAATAAGGCCCTAAAAGTCTGGATTTTCGGTCATAAAGGTCTTAATTTTTGGGTCCTTTCGTAGGATTAAATAAATATCTTACAGTCATAAATAACTGTCAAATTTATAAAATGTTGTGTGTGTGTAACGTTACTGTTACAACTGACTACTTGCACGTCAGCTGACTTCCTGTCAGCTCTACGGTATCATTAAATTCATCGCGGACCTCCTGTCAGCGCCGTTTCATCCTTATTTTAGTCATTTGAGTCAGGACCGCGCAGTACAACTCGGGTTACACTGGTGCCGTGACCGGGATTGTACTGCACATCCCTGACTCCTACCGGCGACATCGGGTACAGGAGGCGCTTCTGTGGTTTATCAGTGAAGTGTGCGGATTTGCAGACTGAACACCTGCATCGATCTGCATTATACGCTTGTCTCCTTTGAAACGTCTGTATCCTCACGACAATGCATGGTTATAATTCATGTCAGTAGCTAGCTAGAGAGAGAGAAGTGTTGCTGCCAAATCATAGCAACAAAATTTATCTCCTCATTCCATGAACTGAGGACAACCAGTGGAAACTCAGACTAGACTAATAAATAAAGAATTAATTAAATACATTAAATACATTAATATTGTACTGAAATATTATATTATTTTTATTGTTTGTTATTTGTTTCTTGGAAAAAATGCTATCATTTGTCAAAAATTTTTTTCATGCAATTAGTTTTTAGTTTGTTTTCTATGTTTTGTTTATCTCACACACACACAAAATTGTTGGTCTTCTGTTAAAGAAAGATAAAACCCACAATGGTCTCTGAAATAACTTCAAACTGACAAAAGTAATATTAAAAAGAAAAGAAAATAACTGGAATTTAACGAATGAAAATAAGGCATAGCTTTTGACTATAACAACGGCCTGACAAAAATTATGGTACCCCTAGAAAAGATTAGAAATAATTAGACCATAGGGACATGTTATACTTAGGTGTGTCCTGCAATTAGCATCACGGGTGTCTTCAAACTTGTAATAAGTCAGTCTGCAGTCTATTTAGGAGAGAGCTGACTCAGGAGATTAGAAAGAAAATTATAGACAAGCATGTTAAAGGGTTTTTCTTTCTTTACAGGAATGGTACCAACAATTTTGTCCACGTCTGTATTTATATAGTTTTTTATTGTTTATATGTGAATGTGTGCTTTGGTAACATTGTTTACCTAAATATTCATGCCAGTAAAGTTAATTGAAATGAGAGAGGCAGAGAGAGGCAGGGGTAGAGAGTGGTCATCCACTCCCCCCCCCCCCAGGTCTTCATGTCAAAGTATCCTTGGGCAAATTTCTGAATCCTCCCTGCTGAACGTGTATGAGTGTGTATTTCTGTCAGCCTCTACATCATGTATGAACATGTTTGAAAGGGATGAATGTGATGTAGTGAGAAGCTCTTTGAGCTGTTGGAAAAACTAGAAAGGCGCCGGCCAAGTACAGACCACCTACCATTTACAGGAGAGAGAGAGAGAGACAGAGAGGCATTTTGGTTTGCGTCCGTTGATAACGTCCCTTGGAAATCAAGAAGGAACTGAGAGGTTCTGAAACTCTGGAAATGTCAGACTAGTTTTGCAGGTATTTGGAAATAACCTCTGTATTATATACACTGTTTATACTGTCATTTACACTGGGGACATTTTTTAAAGCATAATTTGTTTTAAGAAATTCTTAAATATAGCTTGCAGTTAAATAACAAATGAAAATGCTTTTAGAAAGGTTTCTTTATAATTTAAGAAAACATGCAGTGCAATTAAAATATAGAAGAAACCAATCTGCATTGTCCAAAAAAAAAAAATTAAAAAATTCAAGCTTCTGATTATAAAATGACCCAAAAACATGCAGCACCAATCAGTGACTTTAACAACTTACATTTACTCATTTGACAGACGCTTTTATCCAAAGCGACTTACATTTGAAAAACAACTTACAATCATCAACAAAGAATCAAATACAGCACGAGATCTACAACTGACAGTACATACTAGTAAGAGCTAATAGCATATATCGCATCAATGGGGTAAATACCTAGGGAAAAACAAAAAAGTGAGTAAGTAAGTAAGGGGATAGAAGAAGAAGAGCACAGGAAGTGCATGTTCGAGGTTACGGGTTAAGGGTGTTATCAGAGAAAGTGTTCTCGGAACTTCTCTTAACACGGTTTCTTTTTGGCCAAATTTTCCGTTCTCTCCCTGTGAACATGGCAAAAGAGGAGGGAAGACTAAATCCTGCCTCAGCAGGGACGATGTTACAGGAGAAAAGTTGATCTGCAGGAGAAACTGATCTGAGAGCTGCTCTCACTTAGATTCTGTTATATTTATATATTTTGAAATGTAAGGTGCCACCTGAATTTTGAATCCTTTTACATAAATAAAAACATTTCCACCATAAATTGGTGCAGAAACTTTCACCAGAACGCAGGAAATTAAGTTTTTAATGATCTAAAATTTCCTGGGGGAGGCCCCTCCAGACCCCCCACTCATATCTCAGCATTGGGGATACATTTAAAACACTGTTGAAAGATCTTTTCGTCTCGTTCTTATGAACCTAATCTGGCCCCCATGTACCCACCACTTTTCAACACTAAGTGACGCCCTTGGTTTATACTGACTGTAGTAAAGAAGTGGACGTAGCCATCGTGACGTCACCCGTTGGTTTGTGGACTGCCGTTTCAAAGCCTCCAGTTTGGCATTTTGCCGTCGCCATCTTGGTTTTTAGACAATTAACTTTCATGAAAACACACTGTGAGAGTGTAAACAGAGCAGCGAATAAGAGTCACCTCTATTCTGATTGACAAGTTAATCAGCTTGTAGCCCCGCCCTAAAGCTTCCCCTGCTTCCTGGTCTCTGTTCCTCTAAATGGGACCATAATTTACTAAATGAACATCATGCTGTGTTGAAGAAGACTTGAAACTAGTGACTGAGACCATAAACTCACCAGGAAAGTGTTTACTGAGGGAATAAATCAGCTGACAATTAGAAACATTTTCTCATAGACTTCTATACACAGCAGTGCGTCTGGTTTTCAATGTCCCTCCATTACTCTGTGACCTCCACTGGCTCCCCGTGGCCTCCAGAATCAAGTCCCTAATGCTGCACACAGAGTGACTACTTCGTCTGCACCATCTACCTAAACTCCATAATACAAGTTAATGTTCCTTCTCGGCCGCTACGCTCCTCCAACGGACGCCGCCTGGCTCTGCCATCCCTTCACACAAAGCGACCTCAGTCCCTGTTCTCATCTGTGACCCCACGATGGTGGAACGAGCTACCGCACGCCATCAGACTTCAAGAAGCTCCTGAAAACTCTGCAGACAACACTTCCTCTCTTATTGTCACTTGTAGATCTCTCACAGCGTAATTTGTTGTTTCTCAAATGTAAGTCGTTTGGATAAAACCGTCTGCCAAACGAGTAAATGTAGATGTATACAATTTGAGCTGGTACTGGTAAAGTCTGACCTAATGATGGCGCTAGAGAAACAAAATCAGGGGAGTAACCAAAGTCATCAGTGTGGCCAAATCATTTTTCACATTCACACATAATAATTTTCACTCGCACGTGCAGCAACATGCTCGCTGTGTGGGCTGGAGTTAAGGAGAGCAGCGCTGAACCACTGGCAGGAGCATCGACATTTGATCAGCTTTATTTTAGCAGACCATTAGATATGCCCGATAGAAAGGCCCGAAGCCAGCCCTTAGGATCAGCTCGGGACAGAACCTGCAGAACCGTGTTTCTGATGTCTTCTTGTGAGAAGCCTCTGCACAACATCAGACATAACTTTTGGCTGAAATCCCATTATCTAAACAAAAATGAACTGCTCTCATTCATCAGTCGATAATAAATCCCATGTTGTTTGTTTTAGATGTGAAGCGTTTCCCCGCTGTGTAACTCTGGAGCCGCTGGAAAGACGTGAACAAGACGTGACTTCATCTTAGCTTTTAACATCCAGCCTCAGGAAGAAGAAAGACAACGAGCATCCGAAGGAATCCACTGCTTCATTACCACGCACAGCTGCTCAGACAGCCTCCTACCAGATCTCTATCAGGTTATTGATGAACGGATCAATACTCAGAGAGGTCACCTCTCTCTCGCGTCACCTCCAGCTCTCCACTTTCTGACTCTCGTCTCCCTCGTTTGCCGATATCGTCTCCATCTCTTCATCTTTATTTCCTGCATCTTCTTCCTCCTTTTATCCATTCATCTGTCTCTAAATCCTCCTGTTTTCTCCGCTCTGTCTGGAATTTTATTTCATTTCAGTCATGTGCCTTCTATTAACTCCCATTAACAGACACACACAGTGTCAGGGGTCAGTGGAGACAGTACTTCAGTGTTCGTCTCCCATTAAGCAGATTCCAGTCAGATTACAGGCTGGAGGACAGACAATAAAACTCTTCACTGCCTCGTATCTTTTTCTTCCATCCTGTTTTTCATCACCAACAGTAGAGTGGCTCTGATGTCAGTCATCTTCAGTACTTGACAGGATACCCCAGAGGGCTCATTATATAACAACATTTCAGACCAAAAACCCATTTAATTCCAGTGGTATTGCTTCAATCAACAGATTCCTTCTTGAAGAAATCAGCAGTGAACTTTGACATGTAAATTTGCTCCAATGACGTTAACTCTGCAAATGCTTTTGCATGTCCTTTGTTCAGTCACAAAAAAAAATAACAACCATCACCAAAATAAGAAGCCTGATCTTTGGAAAACAGCCCGTGGCATCGCGGCTAGCAAGAACACTGGAGTGCAGGTTACTATGGAAACTGTGTGCCCATTCACTTACATCATCTGAGAAATGAAAAGTTTTCAGATCTACTCTGAAAACATGCAATTATGTTTTATCTCTGAAACAACATCAGCTGACGCTCTGCACTGCAGAGGATTCGAATCAGATCTGTCTGACAGGTTTAACTGGGCTTGGTTTCCATGAGGGCGGCACGGAGTTTGCATCTTCTCCCCGTGTCAGCGTAGGTGTGAGCGTGAGCGTGACTGGTTGTTTGTCTATGTGTGGCCCTGCTGGCGACCTGTCCAGGGTGAACCCCGCCTTTCGCCTGATGCTAGCGACCCTGCACGCAGGATAAGCGGTTGACGATGGATGGATGACTACTAAAACTGGAGTTCTCTGAGCAAAAGTACACGGGTGTCTATCGGACACGTTCGCATGTGTGTGTGTTTCCTTTATACTTGTGCAGACTGGGGTATAATGTCCACAAGGAAGCAGCGTCAGAAATCAGCCAACGAGTCAGCAAGTCCTCCAAAATACATAATTTGTAAATGACCTCCAGAAGACAGAAGAGCGTTCTGATGCGACTCCCCTACCAGCAGCCGACACTATTTGCTTGTCCCTTCCAAAACGGTCATCGGAAAAGAATTATGATTTCTGATGTGACAACGCTGTGGCTTGATTAGGTTTAGTGTTAAAAGAGTACTTTGTTAGAGTTAGGGGACCTTCGTTGTGGTGTCACGGTCAATAATAATTACTTAGTAGAGGTTCAGGAACACTGACGGTCATGCTTAAAGGAGACCTATTATGCTTTTTCCACATTTAATGACTTCTAACATTGTAGGTTATAATGTTGGATGTTCATGTTAAACATGGCCAAAGCTTCAAAAAATGAGGTTAAAGCATTTATAAGAAACCCTTGTGAGCAAAAACCTCAGATTGAACTGCTTTTTCTACCAACGGCTCCGTTCTACGACACACGGAGCCAGACGGTGCTCCGACACTAACGGCGCGGCAACGCTCAGTCTTTGTCAGTGTGTGTGAGCAAGGTTGAGGACCCAAACGCAGGACACAAGAGCTGAGAAGGTTCAGTTCAATATTTAATTAACTGAAGGCGTACTCACAACAGTGGCAGATACAACACGTCCAACGAAAACCAGGGAATCCATTTAGAACCAAAAATCCATAAGAAGGTAGGAAGCAGGAGCAGAGCAAACACACACATAAGACTAACCACAACGATCCAACACCGACTGAACAGAACACAGGCATTAGGTAGTGAGGCAAACGAGCGGGGCGGGAACATAAAACAGGTGGATCACATCAAGGAGAACAGAACAGGAAGCAAAGCTAGACAAGAACACCAGGCACAGAAGATTACAAAATAAAACAGGAAGTAAAGTGCACGGGAACACACCAGGACAGAAAAACACAAAATATAGAAAGACTGCAAAATCAGGGCAGGGACTGAGACCGGACCAAACAGGACTACACTAAAACATGGAGACATAGAACTATGGACTCGAACAGGTAAAAAACATGCAGATAAACATAGAATAAACTAAGCTACAAAACCCTAAACAAGATCAAATAATGAAACACAGAAATACACAGACCAGGAATAACACTAACAACTAACTAACTAACTAAAGCACAGAACTAAGAACTGAGGCAAAGAACTAAAATGCAGGACTAAGACCTAAGATAAGAGACAAGACATAAATGAGAAACTAGAGAAACAGAGGCTGATAGAAAGACACATGAAACATTGGCAAAACCAGAAACACACAGGGGAAAATACAACACAAACATAACCCAAAACTAAACTCATAACAGTCTGCCTGTTCTGCCCAGCAACACCAACAGCCTGGTAACGTCCTTCAGGTCTTGGCCAATCAGAAGACAGTGGGCTTTGAGAGGGGGGGCTTAAAGAGACAGGAGCATCTACAGCTTGTTTCAGACAGAGGCTGAAATCAAGGCCTACACATCAGGGGTCGACAAATAAGTCTGGCATCGGGCCAAATTTTTCCAAGCCGTTAGTTATATGGTGGGCCGGAACATGAAATCATGTGCTTGTTTAGGTAAGTAGGCACCGTGCGGGACTCCCGACGGGTAGGTTGTGAGATTGATTTCATCTTATAGCAGATTTTTTTTCTCCCTTGTTAAACAAATTGAATAAAAAGACACTTTTGCACATGCTCACATAAAGCATGCGCTGCAGTGTGTGCGCGCGTTCCGGCGTTTGATCCGCATTCATAAACCTGTGGACACTTATTTTCATTTCCCTGAGAAAATTCAGGGGAATCCAATCACACGTTTACTGACGGCTTTTTCAGAGGTGCGTCAAGCAGACCAGAGACTCTTTGAATTTCCTTCAGAACTCTTCAAAGTAAAAGCTCTTAAGAAACTCGACATGAAGCATTGCTGCAAAACACGTTATTGCGCTTTTATTTTAGAGGCATAATCACTTAAGAGGAAGTGGTTGTGTGAATAACTGTTGAAGCCATGATTGAGATCTATTTCAGCACCAGCCGTTATCAAATTATTTATTTTTCTGCTATCAAAGCAATCTGGCCAGATATTATTGCTGGCGGGCCGCTTCTGGCCAGAGGGCCGCCTATTGCTGACCACTGGCCTACATGAAGAATCAGTATAGAAGAAGAAACTCTGAAAATAAAAATGGAGATTTCTTCTAGACTGGATGTTGGATCTTTCTTGCCGCACAGGTCTGCACTACGGCTTTGTTGATGTCAAGTGTGGACACAGGAAACCGTGGGTTTACACCCAAACGCAAGACACCGTGCTGAGCAGGTACAGTGCCAGCTGTTTATTTGAATAGTAAAACAAAAGACGATCAAGCTTACGGTAGTGTAGAGGCAATGTCCAAATAATTCAACTATGCACAGGCAAATCAACGGGCAAAAGAAAAGCTCCAGGCCAGGAAGGCAAGCGAGAATCAAAACTTACATCCAGACAAGGGAAGCAGGCAGAGACGCCAGACACTAAACAAAGACCCAATCAGGAAGCCAAATGTGAGTGTCTGCATAGTTTTCGCCTATTTGCCCTAATATGCTATCACGGAGTTTTGAAACATAAACGGGGTCAGAAGCGTTATTAAACTTCTCAGTTTTAGGTATTCGGATTCACCATTTTAGTCTGGACGGCAGGCGTAAATGTATTAGTGTGGTCGTAGCCTTGTATACACAAGAGGGAGGTGACAAACAAGGAAAAGGTGGAAACAATCAGGGAAAAGTAAAAGTTGTAGAGAGGAGTTTGTTGTGCTGAAATACAGACTTGCTAGCAGCTCCTCTACGTACACAACAAACTCCTCTCCCTCGTTTCCACCGGCGTCTTCCTGCAACAACTCACCTCTCGTGATATTTCAGAGCGACAACTGTCCTTGAGCGAGACTTCAGTTTCCTGTTAAATACAAAGGGTGTCGCCTGGAGTCCCTCACAGGTCCTTTCCACGATGTTGTCAGACACCTGGTGTAACAGTCTGAGCCGGTCGCTGGCAACAAGAAGCACTTTTTGTGGACAGCTGAAGCCTCTACTGCACGGATTCAAAACTTTTTGTGCCTTTGTGTTTGTCATTTTAACACCAACATATTTTAAAATAGGGCCCAGGTTAAAACATTATTCCTTAAGTCACACAAGCCACATAAGCCCTCTGGAAATGTTTCTTTCTTACCTATTTATACTATGTCTACACACATGGTATACTGTGTTTAAGAAATGACATTAAGCCTGTGGCAAAGAACCTTGGTGTCTGGTTTGATAGTAATTTAAATTTCGAGCAGCACACCACAAAACTTGTTCAATCATGTTTTTATTAACTTAGAAATATAGCAAAAATTCGATCTATGTTCACTTTTAAGGACACCGAGACCATTTTACACGCCTTCATCTCATCACACCTGGATTATTGCAACAGCCTTTTCACCTGTTTAACCCAAAAATCTACTGATCGACTCCAGACTGTCCAGAACTCAGCTGCCAGGCTTTTAACCAGAACAATTTCTATTTTTGCTTCATTACACTGGCTCCCAGTATGTTTTAGAATTGACTTTAAAATTCTATTGATCACTTTTAAAGCTCTTCATGGCCTCTCGCCTTGTTATATTTCTGACCTTTTAGTCCCATACGCACCAGCACGTACCTTGAGATCCTCGGGCAGAGGTCTGTTGTCTGTTCCAGAGTCTCGACTGAAAACTAAAGGGGACAGAGCGTTTGCTGTCAGGGCCCCGAGGCTCTGGAACAGCCTGCCCGAGGAAATCAGGTCGGCTGAGTCAGTGAACTCTTTTAAGTCCCTTCTTAAAACATACTTTTATAGGAGAGCCTTTCCCGAT
>NC_060157.1:2213239-2266232 GCF_021292245.1 Micropterus dolomieu
ATTATTGCAACAGCCTTTTCACCTGTTTAACCCAAAAATCTATTGATCGACTCCAGACTGTCCAGAACTCAGCTGCCAGGCTTTTAACCAGAACAAAGAAATATGACCACATTACTCCTATTTTAGCTTCATTACACTGGCTCCCAGTATGTTTTAGAATTGACTTTAAAATTCTATTGATCACTTTTAAAGCTCTTCATGGCCTCTCGCCTTGTTATATTTCTGACCTTTTAGTCCCATACGCACCAGCACGTACCTTGAGATCCTCGGGCAGAGGTCTGTTGTCTGTTCCAGAGTCTCGACTGAAAACTAAAGGGGACAGAGCGTTTGCTGTCAGGGCCCCGAGGCTCTGGAACAGCCTGCCCGAGGAAATCAGGTCGGCTGAGTCAGTGAACTCTTTTAAGTCCCTTCTTAAAACATACTTTTATAGGAGAGCCTTTCCTGATCTTATTTGACTTTATTTTATCCCTTTTATTTTATTGTATTTTACTAATTTTATATTAATCTGTATTTTAGTCTCTTCAATGTTTTCATGCTTTCATCTTGTTTTGTTTTTGTATTATTGTCTCTTGGGTATTATTGTCTTTACACTTGTTAAAGCACTTTGTAACTTGTTTTTGAAAAGTGCTCTACAAATAAAGATTATTATTATTATTATAGATGCCTAAACTCCCTGGCTGGCTGTTAATTGGGTGTACGGGAAACATCAGTACAGTCCTCTGAGTGTCAGTCTTTGCCTTGAAGGAGACCAGACACCCTCCTCTGTTCTTCCTCTCTGAAACACAATTGAATCCTTCACAACATCCTCCTCCTCCTCCTGCTCTCCACTCTTTTGTTGCTGTGATAGAAAAAAGGCTCAGTGTCTCTTCTAATGCGTCTCTCGTGACAGAAAACAGACAACTTCTGTCAGACACACAGCTTGCCGGTCTCTCACCAGCTGTGGCCAACCTGTCCTGTTTTCTTTTTTTTTTTAAATGGACTGACTGACGGTACTGAACTGTATTTAGAGTGGATTAACCTGCGTCTGTTTCAGGTTTTTTATTATAAATAGCATGTGATGTTCCAGACATGATCTTACAGCTTTTAATCCCAGGTCACTCTGTTACCCGGAAGCACAACAGGAGATATGGAACATCTGGAGCTCGTGAACGCGTCTATATTTTACCTCCTGTAGTAGCAGGTACTGTAGAGTCCCTGTAGGGTGACTTGGTATTTGTCTAATTATCTGTACATTACAGACTTTCCACAACACTGAGCACCTGCAGCCTTTAAAACAGCAACACAAAGGAGTTCAGAACCATGTACATTTTCACATACGAGGAATTTGCCTTGGTATAAATTGTGCTTACGGTACATCCAAGCTTCATCTACAGACCTGCAGGCGGTCCAGGAGTGGGTCAGTGATGGATTTTAGGTGGGACAACACAAGGCGCTAAAAGGACTTCATAACCACAGAGGTCAGGGCGACGGGTCTGTAGTCGTTTAGTCCAGTGGTCCTTGGTTTCTTGGGATGATGGTGGAGGCCTTGAAGCAGGCTGGCACATGGCACGTCTCCAGTGAGGTGTTAAAAATGTCCGTGAACAACGGAGACAGCTGATCGGCGCAGTGCTTCAGGGTGGATGGGGAGACAGAGTCCGGCCCAGCTGCTTTGCGAGGTTTCTGCCTCCTGAACAGTCTGTTGACGTCCCTCTCCAGGATGGTAAGAGAGGGGGAGGAGGTGGTGGACTGTGGTGTGACAGGGGATGGTTTCAGGTCTGTCCCATTATCTTTTAAAGCGACAGTAAAACTGGTTTAACTTGTTGGCAAGGCGCAAGTCGTTCATGGAGCGGGGGGATTTAGTTTTGTAGCTGGTGATCTGTCTGAAGCCTCTCCAGACAGAAGCAGAGTCATTTTTTGAGAACTGGTGTTGTAGTCTCTCTGAGTACAACTGTTGAGCATCTCGCACTGCCTTGCTAAACCTGTACTTTGACTCCTTATACCCGGCCCTGTCACCACTCCCAAATGCCTCCTCCTTTTCCAATTTTAGCTGTGAACCAGGGTTTGTCATTGTTACAACTCACCCTGGTGCGTGTTGGTATACAGCTGTCCTCACAGAAGCTGATGTAGGACATCACAGCCTCTGTAAACTCATCCACATTGTTGGTAGCAGTCCTGAAGAGAGTCCGTGTCACGGTCCACTCTGTAGACCTGGAAGCCGGACAGCTGCAGCAGGTCTACAGAGCAGTTAAAATGTCCACATGTAGATTTAGACCAATATTTGCCCTTAACCACATGGGAACGAACTGACCCGATACGGGGGGCGTAATTGATTTTGCTGTTCTAGCTGGTTTCCGTCCAAAAACAGCGGCCATTCGTGTCCACAGAGAACGTCTGGCGGGCCGCCATCTTGCTGAGGTCGAAGGACAGCGATAAGTTTCATTTCTACCTCAAATTCTCTCATAGAAGAAGAGTTTGTTTGGCGGAGGCGCCCTGTAGGATGTTCTGTTCTCAAGCTACAGGCCTGTAAAACATGGGAGTGCTTTTGGTCATATATATTTTGACTGTTTTATCAATATTTCAATGTTTTGGAAGCTTTATGTTATTTGGAACGTGGTTGTGTGGAGAGAAATAATGTTTTGAATATAACTCCCAATAAAAGTGAACATATAAACAGTAAATATGGCCAAAACATGGATATTCGCCTGGTATATATTTTTTTTTAAATTGTGTAATAACTGTTTTATATCAGTTTCTTTTCATCAAATTTACAGTCACAGTTGTATTCCAGGTGTATTAGAAGATATTAAGGTACATTATAATCTACTTTATGATGGTTTTGATGGTTTATTGCATTAAAATATAGCTTTTTTTTACCAGGCGAGGATGAAAATATAATTTTTTCTGTATTTCATCTCCATGTAGTCTGTAATGGTAAAATATATGTTAATATACAATGGATTTATATTCCTTAGCTTCTGACCTTTCAAAGGAGACCAGAATTTTGCATCTAGGCCTGATGGTTGAGGAGATATTACTGATTTCTTTTGTTATTTTAGACGTTTTTCCTAGAAAGTGTTGCCAGGGTCCATGTTTAATTAAAACCTAATAACATATTCAATACATCTCTGTCAGCGCAGAAAACAAACTCATGAAGGAGAACATTCTGGACCTACAGGCATGCACCATGAGGTATAACTTGGTTTTCACCGGCATTCCCGGACAAACACCAGACGACCCTGAAAAATCTTTTGAGTTCATGTCCACCCACCTCAAATTACCCAGAGAAACTGTCAACAACATCACCTTCCACCGAGTACACCGTATGGGCACCGAGCACAACGATAGCAACAGACCATGTTGGTATCTTCACCTGAGGCCAAGAGGAAATGCTTGTTCAGCCGAGTGTAGATGGTTTCCTTGACACCTCTTTCAAACCGTCCATCCTCTCTGTCAATATAAAAATCCACAGTTCAACCACCAATTAATGCGTCCTTATCTCAGTTCAAATCTCATAGGAGTCCATTTTTCTATATCCTAGTCAGCAAACAAAAAAAAATACTCAGTTTGAACCAGGCGACGCCTCTCGTGTTTGATAGACAAGCTTGGTAATTCGGAGATCCCCCCCCCGCAGCCTCTGATGCTGGTCAGCAGCTCTGGCTGTAACTCGTGACAGACCGGGCCTCTTTCCGACTTGTGCGTTTGGTTTGAAACTCCGTTTCACAGATATTTCCTGAACTGACTGGTGGCTGCGTGTGTGACGCAGGCGCCAATCGCCACAATACACTTACCGTACTACATGTATCTTTCTGTTGTGCATTTTTCCTGTCTGTCAAAGCGGCGGATGGCCCGACAATTTCACCCACCACCACCAAGTTACCCACGGGTGTCGGGTGCTACTTTCATTCCTTGTGTGACACTAAAGTTTCTGTGGTGTCAGCGTCTGTCAAGCTTAAGGCCGTTGTACTACAACAAGTCAAGGAACAGCGTAACGTGCAAAGTTGATGCTTCGTCTGCGGACTGCTTTACTCTTGGGTGTCATGTGACCAGAGTGTAATCACAGCCTTTGCAATTAGAAAATCTCGTTTTATCACATCGCGATAATATCGCAAATGCAAGTAATCATTCAGCCTTACTGTATTTCAATCTTCTAACCAAGGTGATTTGGCAGGAAGAATATCTTAAACACTGTCTAGTTAGCAAGAGTTGTGATAAAGATGTACTGTGGCCGTATATTTTACAGTTGACCTATAAGTTTGAGACACCAAATTAACTTCAGCTAATTTTCAGCCTTTATGCAATGCATTGTCTTCTTTGACATTTGCATATACATCTGTGAGAAAGTAATGTTGGTGAAAATATACACCCTCTGATTTATTGGACAGCCTCTAATGTTGACAGCTCAATATTCAGACATGAAGGGATGTAAGTAAGTAGGTCATCTACTGAATCTTCTTGTGTTTGTCACACAAAATAGAGACAAATGAATTCAAATGGCTGTAAATTCAACAAAATGTCCTTCAAGCAGGATGGACTCAACAGCTCTGTGTTTTATAAGAGGATGGGAGGAGGTGATGGAGTGATGAGTGTTATGTGGGTGGTGATAATGTGGTTGGGGGCGATAACACCACCTGTCAGTTTTAAGTGTTGTTGATGTCTGCCTATTTGGTTGGATTTTCAGTTGTATAACTAAGATGAGGTCTCTTGACTCCTGATGCTGGAAATGAGCCCTGGGTCATCCAGCAGGGAGGATTTTAACACAACAGCAGCTCCATACGTTCAGGATTATGGATTATCCATCTGTCAAAGATGCAGCCGGGATCTTCCTGAACCGCCAACAACAAAATGACCCCGCTGAACCCAACTGAAGACAAAGGCAGAGTAAGGGACTAAGAACGATTCAGCATCAGATGATTGATTGCAAGGTGTAAAAATTCATCAGGCAGCAGGAAAAGGGACCAAATTAAGATTCGTCTCTTTTTGCCAGCCAGGTTGGAAATTTAGGGCTATTAGTTTGAAAACCCTATATAAAACAAGGCAACTAAATAATATCACGACAGAAATAGGATTAAAAGGGTTTTAAAAAAAGTTAAATAGGAGATAAGCTAACATAAATAATCCCAAATTTAACTTTGGCAGTATTTTGTAAGCTTTTGGAGTTCTAGAAAGAAGTTTTCTCAGAGTTTGTTCCAGATATGTGGAGCATAAAAACTGAATTCTGTGTTTTGATAATGCTAATCAACTTTATTGCCCACATAAAATTTACACCCAGTACAACTAATGCAGAATTTGTTCTCTGCATTTAACCCATTCTAATTAGGAGCAGTGGGCAGCCAGTGTGCAGTGCCCAGGGGCAGTGATCCATGCCAGCGACCCTCAAGTTCACAGACTGACTCTGTAAATTATAGTCTTCTCAAGTGTAACACTGAAATAAGCTGTCTTGTATGCTAACATACTCACCGTGGTTACAGTGTTCATTACATTACATTTATTCATTTAGCTGAGGCTTTTATCAAAAGCGAATTAGAATTGCTATACATGTCAGAGGTCGCACGCCTCTGGAGCAACTAGGGGTCAAGCTCTGTCTTGTCTTGCTCAGGGACACATTGGTGTCTCACAGTGGATTCAACACCAAAGGCATGTGTCTTATCCACTACGCCATCACCGCCCCCTGTTCATCTTATTTAGCATGCTATTGTTTTTTGCTAATTAGCACTACGTGTACAGCTGACGCTGATGGGAATATCATTAGTTCTGCAGGAATTTGGTCTTAAACAAAAGTATTGGATGAATATGCATTTTGATATGATGATGGCGCTACATGAAAAGTCAGAGGATCAGCAAAGTTATTACATTTCATCCTGAGGGGAACATGAAGGCCAGAACCCCACTTCATCACAACCCACTCAATAGTTGTTGAGAGAAGAAATGTTTGGACATCAACAACATTATTAGGATCCATCCTGAGGGGAACTTAAATGCTTAAATCAAATTCCAGGACAATTCATCCAACAGCTGTTATTTCAGTCTGGACCAAAGTGGTAGATCGGCTGACGCTGCCTCCCCTGCCATCATGCCGTTTAAGAAAGTAAAAGTGTATAAGCAATAAAGACGTAACTCAGTAAGATGGTAATGGCTGGTGCACACTAAAGGATTTACAAATCGTAGCCTATTTTAAAAACGTGGAATTAGGGCTGGGCATTATGGCCAAAAATGTTATCGATAATTATCACGATAAATGTAAAATCGTTAGTTCTTTCAAGTTTAAAAGCTGAATTTTTGCTCCTGACTGAAAATTTAAGAAACCAGATGGTTAATTATGTGGTTAAACTTTTCTTTGTGGTCAGAATGGGAGAAACACTTGATATTAAACAGTGAATCACTTAACAAAACTGAGGGAGAACATCCAAAACTAGTATTATAACTAAGCTAGAATATTAGTAAATCTTTTTTCAGTCCCTTTTCCGCAACAAAATAAATATTTTAACAGAAACATTAAGTGCTAATTTGTTCATGATTCATATGAATTAAACAAAATATTTATTGACGATATATTGAACATTAATTATATTTATTGAAAATTATATTGCGATAATTAATTAGTGGACTACCATAGATTTACCATCTTTTTAATATTTTAATCTTATAAGCGCACAGACCAGATGATTTAGTCCAAACCACTGACTGTATAAAAGAAGTGGACGTAGTCATCACGACGTCACCCGTGATTTTTTGCAACCAGTGGCACCACTTTAGCCTGATTGACAGGTCGCCATGGTTAATGGCAGCATATGTAAAGTAAGTTTCTGAACTAGGACTCATTTCTCACATCCAGTAAGATCTGGTGTCTGAATGTGTCCACATAGATTGACCTCATTAGAGAAAACCTGGTTATGTCTTTAACCCCCAAAACAGCCGGGAGACCTTCTGACTCCGAAACCGAAGACGTGGTAACTCGTCTTCACACACTGGTTGTGACTGATCCCTTGGTATGAACTATGACAGTCGACATCTGGAGGAGGGAGGTTTAAAATGTGGGTTTAGTGTGTGTGTATGTGGCAGCTAACTGACCATTTGTGTGTGTTTGTCAGTAGATCAGCAATTTGATCTCCTTCAGCAGTTGTTGAAGTCTGGGTGTAATAAGGCTGCATCAAACTGTCCAATATCTGACCTTTTTATCAGTGTGTGTGTGTGTTTGGCTTTGGGAAACGGTTGACTGTGTGACTCAATGTGAACATTAGGCTGCCGCTAATGGACCAGTTTAGACACGCATGAAGGAATAACATCCCTTCTCTCCGAGACTCTGTCGGCCTCTCTTTCACACTCTCCGTCTCTCCTCCAGCAGCGCCGAGTCTTCAACATGTTCAGAGTTCACCGTGTTGACCTCACAAACATCACCTCGGTTATAGCGAAAGAACACGGCGCTTTTAACACGTTTAGAGTAGCCATAAAAGGACATGCAGTCTGTCCAGGAATCACCACCAATTCAACAGGTCACTGCAGCATCGGAATTTTTCCACACAGGAAAGATGCCAAACTATTTTAACATCACGTAAAAATAATCCAATTTAGAACTACTTTTAAAGATCAAACCTCCACAGTGGGCTGGACTTTCTTTCCCCAGAACACAGTGTAATGTGATCAGTAGAGGCCTGATTCTGTTCTCAATTCAAAAACCCAATCCTTGGTTCATTAAAAAGATAAGGGTTGTACTAGTCCCAGGCTCTTGCTCCGGATCCCTGCCAAACCACTCACTCACGTCCTCAGTGCACTAAACTGCAAAATGAAACATACCTGGAAGTTAAACACTTTGGTCTTCATTGAACTGAAAGAAACAGTGTGTGAGCGTGCAGCTTATTCATCTAATAATATGAACAGCCTTCTACCTGTGTGAGAATAATGAACTAAGCATGTAATTTATTGTCCAACAACCCGTTCTCACTCCCCGACTCGTCACATATGGACGCATGGTCAAGATCAATCGGCGTCAGTTTGTAACGCACTGGGGATCCTTATAGCGTCATAGTTCAACACAGTGGGGGGGAAAACCCTCTAGCATCAGTATGTGACGGTAAAAGCAGACCAAGTTAGGAGGTGGTTTGGGTGGGTGGATGGAGGGAGAAGAAGCCCGACTTTGAACCAGGAGACCGGGATTCGTGTCTTGTGTCTCAACATTAAAAGTTACGTAAATTGCGTAAGTTACACAAGTGGCGTAAGTTAACTTACTTGTTAACTGACCTACGTAGTTATTTTAATCCAAACCATGATCTTTTCCTCACCTTAACCAAGTACTTTTGTTTTTTTTTTTGTTTGTACGTTTCACAACTTTAATAACAGGCCATTTAAAAAGGGCGATGTTTCGAAACGCTAGCGTTTTAATTTGAAAAAAAGGACGCCAAAGGGCCTTGACCAAGAGTCAATATGTGACGAGCTGCAAACACAACCTGCTGTGTGTTGGTGTGTGTGTTACGTAAAGAGGCGGAGACAGTGCTGTTTACATAATTAACGTCTCCAGCAGTGGAGTCTCTGCTGCGATGCCATTACCGCTGAAACTCAACGTTATCCCCTCTGTACGAGCGCAGGGCTTCTGAAATTAATCTAATTTTCTTTGCCCGACCAGCCAGTTGGCTGAGGTTTTGTAAAGTGCTGCAGTAAGTGTGTGTTGGTCAACTTGTTTGCTAGTTAGCAAATGTTTGTCTCTGGGTGATGGGGTTTGACATTTTAGTAAAAATACTCCTAAATGGGTTCTTTTAAGACAAAAATAATTCTTGCGTGTGCGCTCTGATGACACACGATGATGTTCAATTTAAAACGCACATTTAAAAGTCATGAAAGTCGCAGTTTGAAAATACGTAATTACAAAGACCACAAACCCAAAAGTCGCGTTTGACGTCGTAACTTTTTCTCTCAATGATTGAAGCTAACGTTACTGAAGCTAGCGTCAAAGAGCTTCCATGTGTAGATGATGTGATAAAAGGACCGAGAATTGTTGGATTAAACACATCAGGTGAGATATATTTCATCGTGGAATGTAAGTTATCTAGCTAGTAGCAACCAAGAAATGAACGTTAGCTTAGCATTACCGTGTTAACATGTCGGTGACTATTATGCGAGACGAGAGATGTAGTTCATTGAACGGTTTTCACACAAAATGACATGTAACTTTACTGTTTTATGACAAACTGCAAAATTATCTTTTAAATTGACAAACGTGTGTAATTCAGGGCTGAGTCAAAAAATAAGTCGTCTCTCGCCGTTGACCATCTTACGTATTGTTTCCGAAGTAAGGTCCAATGACCGGAAGCAGAAGCAAGTGACTTAGGAACCTCCATACAGTACTTTTGTGAAAAGATTTTTTTTCTCGCAACCTTTCATGACCAAGTTCACCAAATTGACAACACTCGGCTTTGACTACAGGACAATGTGCATCTCAAGGCCAATTCATACTTCTGTGTTGAGTCTTTGCTACGTGCCGTTCTGAGCATTTATATGTGTGCATTGGTGTCTGCGTCGCTTTACAGTTACACCACCAAACCGCTAGTTGGCGGTGGGGTTTCTATGTTCCACAGTATTGACCTTCTTCTTCTTCGTTGGTGTAGGATACTACAAACAACAGCAACTGAAACTGAGCGAATCATGTCAGAGTTGGAGTTGATCGATGTTTAACAGCAGTTACATTTAGCGAAATTACCAAAACTCAGTAACGAGAGAAGGCATCGGAGGAGATGGTATGTGCGACCCTTGAGACGGTTGAGGCAGAAGAAGAAGGACAAGACGGAAATGCGTAGGAGAAAATGCGACGCTACCAAGCCGACCAATCACAGTTCGACATGTAGTAACAATTTTGGTGAGGTGTGCGCCAGGCTACGCCGTTGCTTTGACGCAGAAGTATAAATCTGCCTTTATTTTATAACATAAGCAAACAGGTTTAAAATTTCTGAACCATAAACAGCAATCTCAGGATTTCCTAATTTATAGTGATGCGCTGATCCAACTTTTGCTCCACACGGCCGTATTCTGTGTTATTATGCTGAGCAAAAAAACGTGCACAACATGTGCAGGTTTTCTAAACCCTAAAATAGGCGACTGACTCTTTTCCCACTGCCAGTTGACGAGAGTTTGCCTTTTCTGTCGCCCAGCTCTTTGGCGAACCGTTTGTAACCTTTACTAAGGATTCTTCCATAAATAAATTCCTGCCGGACATGCAGCTCTGTCTAAATGTGAAGGTCTCTTCCTCCTTCCTTTCTCCCTACAGAGAAAGTAGAGCCCGAAAAAGACTCCTTAACCTTCGGAAGGTCGGCACAGCGTTGAGTACCATGGCCCCATTTCATTTCCTGTAGTAATCATTTTTACAGTTGATCCTTTTGCAATGATTTGAAGCACAGGATTATATTATAGTTTTTGTGATAAATAACTACAAATGACTGCTCTTGTTTCCTGGCAGTCTGGTTGACATTTCAAAAGGTGCCCCACAAAGTAGGAAGCAGGAAAACATAGCTGCTAACCTGTTAAGCTGCCATCGTTGTTTCGGTTAATAAATGGAGGAGCAGCTTGTGAAACGGCTTAACAAACCACTGAACTGTAAGCTGGAGGGACCTTTCTTCTGGTAGGTGATGAAACTCTGACTCCCTGCCTAAAAATACAACCTAAATAGGAAGCCTCGCTCTCTCCGTGGTCCCTTGGCTGTGGTCATTAGATGTGGAGAGTTGTGGGTTCAGTGACCGCAGACGCTAACAACATAATGATGAACACATGGTGTAGAGAGCAGGAAAATGACAGCAGACAGATGGAGGGAGATCGAGGAGAGGAAACATGACAAGCTTACATCTTCCATTTCACATTGTAAACACACATTTGGGGTTT
The DNA here is from genome assembly GCF_021292245.1 of Micropterus dolomieu. NCBI lineage: Eukaryota > Metazoa > Chordata > Actinopteri > Centrarchiformes > Centrarchidae > Micropterus > Micropterus dolomieu. Next base: position 2,224,079 of record NC_060157.1, read on the forward strand.
TACAATCTACATGTTATAGTTTTATCTTTTTATCTCAGTTATGACATATGAGAGATTTGATTTGATTGCCAAGATCTGAGGATGTGGCGACATTGCTGCAACAGAATCCAACACAAACCCCATCGGACAGTTAAACTCTCCAGTTCGTTAATCTGTGGAGATGAAACTGCAAGTGAGGAAACACAATATGTCACCTAAAGTACTGGACTTGGTTGAAGATACTTTTAGACATTTCGTCTCTCATCCAAGAGGCTTCTTCTGTACCTGTCAATCCTCCTGTTTTTCCCCTCGATTCTCCTGTATTTTAGCATTATTTCCCACTGTCCTCCCATTTAAGTATTTTCCTTTAATCCTCCCATATTTTTAAACTATCAGGGGGAAAATATTGACATGTTTGCTATGTTTCCCTGTGTTAAAGCAGGTGGCAGTATGTAGAACATTAGCTGTAAACAACAGACATGGTCCAAAGTCTCTGAACTAGAGTCCAAGTCAAGCCTCAAGTCTCTCGTGGTTTTAATGAATGTTGTATCAGCTGCTGCGTTCAATCCAGGCTGCTTATAAAACTGCACAGCTATAAGGGATTCTGTAACAGTAACCTGTTTTTCACTTACAGAGCACAACCATGTAACGTGCAATGCAAACTAATGACGGCTAATTAACTACTGTAAGTCCCGCTGACTCTCAAACCAGTATAAGGTTAACTAAATAAATATGTGACGTCACATGATCAACAATAAACCTGTAACCTGTTTGCAGCCAATGGTAATAATTAACGTGATGACAGCAAGCTCATCTGAAGTTTCCTAAAAAATAAAAATTGTGCACGAGTCCCGCACGAGGACGAGTCTCAAGTCACTGTGTGCGCGACTTAAGTCGGACTCGAGTCAGAGTCTCTAACTCAAGTCTCTGGTAACCACATACTTAACTCGTCAATTACTCAAACGGCACTTGTCAATAGCTGTCGAAGAAGATACGCAGCGCGAGGGTTCAAGGATGGATGACAGTGAAAGGGGATGGAGTACCTGCCAGAAAGGCCAACACTTTGTGCAAGTATCTCACCAGATGGGAGGAATTTCTCTCCATCACCCACACCTCTCCTGTCCATGTTCGTAATCACTCTGTTCTATTAATTGTCTCACTTAACAAGTAAGCTTCCCTCATTTTCAAATCTCAAAGTTATTCAGTTCTGGCCGTCAAAGTGATGGATGCCACTTGGTTCGTGGCTCACATTTGTCCTCGTGAAAACGCCAACAACGGTTGTTCAGACTTGGCCTCACGTGAGAACGACGACTGTCGTTACAACAGCCAGGAGCACTAACGAACCAAGCGTATCCATCAGCTTGATAACGACCCCACAGAGGGCAGAGGTTAGTCACAACTGAAGAAGCTGCTGGGATGAGAGGCGAAACGTCTTCAAAAGAAAAGACCAAATGTGCAAGAGTGAAATACATGACGAGATCAAATGAAGAGCAGCAGAAAACAATCCTACAAAGCAGCTAACAAGTCATCACAATAAGAATGTTCTGGGCTGGTATCCTAATTCTTTCTCATATTTCCTACCATGCTTGAGATTTTATAAAAAACTGTTACAAAACTGCGAGAATTCATAGGATTCGCTTTTCCATATTTGTTCACTACAGGATATTGATGGCCGTCATAATTGCCGCCTCCCGTCTATGCCTCCTGTTCTAAAAGCACGTTGTGCATGTCGGTGTATTTGAGGTCAAAGTATCAGGGCAGTGGTTGCTGTTTTGTCTGGCGCTGCTGCTCTCAAAGTTGGGGAAGGCAACATTGGAGAAATATCTAACCCAAATAATTCCACCCTCTCCCATCAGGCCTCGCTCCAAAGCCACTCCCACAAAACACATGTTCATGAACAGTGAGTGCATAGGCAGAGTACAGGCAGGTAGGCCATGCTTATTACAGTCTTCCTACAGCCACAGATACCCATGCCTGTCAACTCTTTTCCTGAGATTTTCCCGCATTTTTAACCTTTCTAAAAATGAAAGACGTCATATTCTGCTTTTTGGCTTTTTCCCCTCTCCTTTATTGAGTTATAAACCGTTTTTGTGCATGTAACAGGTTTGAAAAGTGAAAAAGCCCAAAGGGAGTTCCCATCTCCCACAGAAAACTCTGCTCTGAACTGAAAACAGCTCGTTTCTAGTCCAGCCGCTTTGTGACGTCACAGGGATGAAAGCTAAACGCGCCTCATATAACGCTCGCCAAGCGGCTACTCCGACACGCCCTCAGAAACAGCGAGCTGCAGCACACAGCTCTCCTCTCCCTTCCAAACACTAGCTACCCTCCAGGCAGTCAGTGGACATAAAGTTGTTCCTGTGATGTAGAGACAGAGCTCAGTTAAAACTTTATGGATACAGATTAATAACTCACCGCTCTGAAACTCTCGCTCCAGTCCATGTTGCCAAGCCGGTCGGCAACACGTACGGCTGAACCCGAGCTGTTTACCGGCTTCTCGCTGACCCGCCCTTCTCTGCTTCTGATTGGCTAGTAGTCCTTAACTAGGAACTGAGCATGTGCAACTCCCAACAAAGATCATTTAGAGACAAGATGTATCACTCCATAGCTAAAACGAAGCCTTCAACACAGGGTGAGAAGAGGAGCTGCAGCAATGTGCAGTATGACAAAAATATAACCATGTAAACCTGCTCTGGTACAACCTCTGAATGAGATTATGAACCTGAAAATGAGCAGAATACCACCTCTTTAAAACAAATTGAAATGTTTGCTACGTTCTCCGGTGGCAGAATGTGGAACATTAGCTGCAACAGTGACAGGAAGTCAACAGCATCAGCAAATAAAACAAGAAGAAGAGCAACGCGAGGGGCTCAGGACATATAATGATACAGTGTCGGAGCATTTGGTTTATTGATTGCTCTCGGGATGATTTTCATGTAATTTAACAGATTTCTGAATCATTTTTGTGTCGACAACTCAGACGTACAGTTTAAAGAGGTGGTATTCTGCTTTTTGGCTTTTTCCCTCTCCTTTATTGAGTTATATCTCTTTTTTGTGCATGTAACAGGTTTGCAAAGTGAAAAAGCCCAAAGTCCAGGCAAAAGGGAGTTCCCATCTCCCACAGAAAGCTCTGCTCTGAACCGCTTGAAAACAGCTCGTTTGTAGTCCAGCCCTTCACTTCCTTTACTTGTGACGTCACAATGAAAACGCGCCATAAAGCTCGCCAAGCGGCTAGCGGGGTCAGGCACGCCCTCAAACCAAGCTAGTCTGAGCGGAGTTCTAACTTAAAAAAGAGAAAGCTGTGTGGATCGCTGGTGTGTGTGTCGCATTGAACGTTACGTCGCGGCAGTTGTGTGTGGCGTCGCTATGACGACCAGCTACGTACTATCTCTGGGTACTATCTGCAATGGAAAACGGAGCAGGGCCGAGTAGAGTCGAGTCGAGTCTAAGGCTTTGATTTGGATCACACTACCTTGTTTCTTACGACCCGCCCTTCTCTGCTTCTGATTGGCTAGTAGTCCTTACCTGGGAACTGCGCATGTGCAACTCCCAACAAAGATTTTGTACAAGATGCATCACTCTGTAGCTCAGGAGCAGAGCGTACAACACACAGGGTGAAAAGAGGAGCTGCAGCAATGTGCAGTATGAGAAAAACATGGTGTTTTTTAAAAATTGGTCTGGTACAACCCCTAAATAAGATTTTGAACCTGAAAATGAGCAGAATACCACCTCTTTAACTAAATCATGGCAACAGTACTGATGCCTCAGGTTTTGTTAACAAGTTAACTGACCTTACTCTCAAACATAGGAGGATTTAAACAACATTATTTTACAGGCATGTGAATTTAAACAACCTTTTTGGGAGTTGACAGGGTGGTGCAGCACTAAGCTTCTTCTTTAATCACTTTAAAGAAAGAACAAATATCAGATTATTGGTTATTATTGGTGTGGTTTTGCTGGTGCAGACAGAATCAGTGATCAGTATTTCAGATTCTCATGTAAAGTATCTGGATCTATCTGCCTGTATGCAACAGGTCTCCACAGGTAACAGGGTGTGTGTGTGTTTCAGTGAGGGTGGGCGGTTAAGTCCAGGTTTCACGACACTCCCTGAAACGCAAATCAGTGTTTGCTGACTCACCCAGATCCCACGCAGACTTTACCCAGCAACAAGTGTGTGTGTGTCTGTAAAGCTATGTGCCCGTGTGAGTGCCAAAGCACGCCTGTCGAGACCCGACGCCGGAGTAGACTCTCCGGCTTTGCCAAAGACATTTGAAATAAACACACATAAAAAATGGAAAATATGTACCTGGAGGTAAAAAAAAATGTCTCTGCAATGTAAATGATGTCTGTGATGAGACTCAGTAAATCAGTGCTGAGCTTCGTACACGTCACAGCAGGGAGACTCTACACAATAAAAAACTAATCATTTAATTAATGTTTTAAAATCTTTAAGGAAAAGTTACTGGCTGGAACCATTTCTTTGGAGTGTCTCTGATCGTGTCTCACTGACAGAATCTGGCAACCTGCGATCTATCCAGAGACACTGCGCAGGAGTACTGGGCGGATGGATACACAAGAAGTAGTTCCACCACATCAAGAGTTTGTGTACAGATTAAACTAAAGAGATTTAGGTGTTGGTAGGCGTATGTGTTTCCCCCTGTGTCCAGTCTTTTTTCAAAGCTATGCTAAGACTTACGTAATGTAGTTAACGGTTAGATGTATTGTTTTGGGAGCCGTGGATAAACAACCTATGTTGTTGTTTAGGTTGGAGGACTCTGCACCCACTAGGTCCAATCAGCCGTCACGGCTAAAATCATCATCAGCAGTCCTGATGTGCCTCCCTGCATTAAGAATGAGAAACAATGAGTGTATTTCCTCAAAATGACTTCTCTGCAGTTTATTGTCGGAGCAGCTGACGGAGCCATGTTGCCGTGGTTTAGGTGAGTCGCAGGTTAAAAGACGCCAGGGTGTCTCCTGAAACTGGGCTAGATTTGCATAAACGTGTCGCCTTTGTTCAGGTACAACTTTATTTCAACATGCAAGTCGAACAACAACTTCTGAGATGCTTTTATGAGTTGATCTTCTCATGTCGACATGTCTGTATTATAAATTCTTTATTCTAAAAAGTTTCAATTTCCACGAGCTGTAAGCCGTAATCATCAAGATTTAAACAAACAAACAAAAAGTCTTGAAATAATTCACTTTATGTGTAACAATTCCAGAATATATAAAAGTTTTATTTGTTTGATGCAATCATGGAACAAAAATAATTCATTATCGATATTTTAATGTTTTCCGTCTTTTGCTGTAGTTTTAACTTTTCTAAAAATAAAAAATTTGATTGAAATGTTTGCCACGTTCCCCTCCGGTAAGCAGGTGGCAGAATGCAGAACATTAGATGTAACGGTGATGGGAAGTTAACAGGTGTGTATTTAACGTGATGCATGCTGGTTATAAATTGTGTCCGACTTTCGCCAAAAAACGTCACCATGTCAAATGATATTAAAACCTTGCGGGAGCCGAGTCTGGCGGCCAAAGTTGCAAAAACTTGGAACCACCTTTTGTCTGGTCTTGTGGCAATTTTCACGGTCATTGATCTCAGATCACAGAAAGCTCACGCAGGTAGAATGCGTCCGACTTGACGGCGCCGTTTGTTATTCCCTGCCCCTGCAGTCGCCTGCTGCTCACGTCGAACTATCAAGTCGTCTCGAACGCTGCTAACGGCACCCGCCAGAAGAAGAGGAAGAAGAAGAACAGCGCAAGGATGATTTCACTTGCATATCGCTCTAAAAACAGAAACGTGCGAACCGGAGAAATGATTTACGATGTGCGAGTAAAGACCCCAATCTACAGTAATTCTGCTGCACGAATGGTTATGGTTAAGAAGTTAGTAGTTAGCATTAATAAATTATTAATGCCAGTGTAGACTGTGCTTCTTGCACAAGGATTAAATGAATGAAAACTGCAACTAGAATTAATATTTTGCCGAGTGGGAACCGACATATGAAATTATAATGAATATAGTTGGAGGGGACAGGAGGAACTACAGTATATAATGCTGTAGTGTATAGAAAGGATTTTACTTTTCGGCCGTGACGGCTCCACCTACAACCTGGATAACATCCAAACTGAGCTCACACATCCTGACTGGAGCTTAACGCACTAGTTTGCTCTTTTTCTTGGGTTTATGTGATAATCACGATCTGGATGTGGGAACATAGTTTTCATTCTGTACTTCTGTGTAACAAGGACTTTACTCAGTGCCTCTCTTTAGCTTGATCCTGAAGATTACCACACCCTCTTTTTTCAAATTGAATAAACAGCAGCTAAACACAATTCAATGCGTTGTGCAGCGTTCCCCACATATTACCTCACTCGCCTCATCAGTAAATGCAGCCCCTGAAGCACAAACACTGTTCCTGGAATCACAACATCTGCAACAAACATTGCAAAATGTGATTTTTTTCATCTACCTACCCGTCTACACCACAGCCTGTCTACCTGTCAGTCTGCTCCAGTCATTCAATAATGAATGAACACTCAAACACGCTCCTCAGAGTCGGCCGTAATGGCTCCCGCAGGGAACTGCCTGTGGATGGAGGAGAGAGATCAAAGGTTGAACACTTAAAGCTACAATCCAAAGACCAGAAACAAGCCTCTGAGACTACTGTAACACGCGCTGTGTGTCTGCAGGAATACAGACTGTGTATCCAGAAACGGTTCCGCATCGGACCAAATTTCCAAGACCCGTGCGTTTGGATTCCTAACTTCCTGCATATCTCAGCTCCTGACTGAACTGCAGTGAGCATTTTTCAGTCCATCAAAGTGTCTCTGATCTGCTCATTTGTTACTACAACAAAGCCTGAAGAAGAGAGTCCTTCTGTTTCCGGTCCTGGACTGTGGCGGGCCGCAGCAAACGCTCCAAAGTTTGGCTCAGCTTCACTAAAAAAGCTGCAGTAAGGAGGTTTGGTGCGAGGGAGGAAGCAGCTCCAACGTGACGAAGCGTTTCCTTCAACACGGCGTGAACCTGAAGGAACGCTTCACCGTGTTCAACGTGTCGCGCTCTCCCAGATCCAGCTAACGCTAACAGCAGCAACGCCTCAGGTACAAAACACAGGTGAGCTGACGTTCACCTTCTATACTGAAGGGAAACCGACGATGGCTCCAGATGAGACCCAGAGACGCCACACTAGGACAGAGACTCCTTTCACTTTAGCCACGAAGGGGAAGAGGAGCGAGGAGGAAGAGGAGGAAGGAGATCTGTGCTGAAGGAACCAGAACTGAGAGTCCGTAAGGACCGGATTCGATGTAGAATCAGAATCTATAAATACCCGACCCTTTTCTCACGGCATACAAACTGTCTGCAGGATGACTGGAACTGAGCTCAGATCAGCTCACACAGGTTCGGTTTCTTCGTCTACAGCTAAGGAAAAAACATTTAACCTCAAGTGAACTTGTTTTGGAGTTCAAACTTTATTTGAAAGTGTGGAAATATGGACGTCGGCCTGTTTTTAACCAAGTCTAACACTAACAAGAGCCCTACACGCTGTTCAGACAGAAGATGCCGATCGTGTGAGGAATGTTGGGAAAAGTTTGGTCTTGGTTCGCCGCTGGAGACTAAACCAACCAGTTGTAAGCAGACAACAACAAATCCAGCCTTTGAACATCATTTTGCTCGACAGTGTGTCATGCACTTCACTCCTTACGTTCTTTCTGATTTTAGTTAACTTTAACAAACACAATTAGTGACAAACCCTGAAGACCATCGCAGGTTAAACATAATAAATGGAGCGCATGATGTGACAGCTCTCTATATCCAAACACACAGATGCTCGTCTTTTTTTGTGCTTATTTTTCTAAACAGAGGCCGGTGTGTGAGTTGATGTGTCTATACTTTTATTTCCGTCCTTCAATTTACATGGTAGCGCTATGATTCACCAGGCATTCATCGCTCACTCTTACATGTTTCAAAATAGATGTAGAGTCCCAAACAACCACGATTTCAGCAGATTGCAGCAGCATGCAGTGAAACAGCAACACTGCACAGTGTGTAGGGGTTTTTAAGGCTGCCCAGAGTCCAAGCTGCTGTTTACTGTGGTTCATAATCAGTGCATGAAGTTAATTAACTTTCCCGTCATCAGCTTTTAGAAACATAAACCAGGAGCCACTTAGTCCATTTTCCCACTGCTCTATCTGGTAAAGTTGATCTTCTGCATTTAGCTTACCTTTTATTTACCATACAGATTTATTTATTTTGGAATTGATTTGGGGGAACATTTCAAAGTGGGGTTATCAGCCTGAGCTTTAACTACGTGTCAGAGCACTTCAAACTGTTCAAGCTTCAAAGGCCTCCATTAGAAGTTGGCTTCAAATATTAATAACTGCAGCCAAGCAGCTTGCTCTTTAATCAATACCTCTGACACACACACACACCGACGCAGAGCAACATCCCACAACACACCAACACAACCACAGACATGCTGTCTCACACACTTAACAGCAACAAACAAACACCGACACAAACACCTCAAACTGCCTCCAAATCAGCATTTTTTGCGCCTCCCTGAAGGGAAAATGTCAACGCACGGTTCCATGTATTAACAGTCCTGAGGGCCGATGTGATGGGATGCGGCACTGTGGTTACAAGTTCATGATTCAGCATTTGCTTTCTTTTGGTTTGTTAGTTAACACACTGTTTAAGGCGCCCAACAGCATGTTCACACCCAGAGGACAAGCTGTATTTATAGACCACGAAGAGGGTGAAGTTATTAGCTCATATATGCGGCTGCTGCTGCTGTTAGTGTTGGGCGGTAACACTAATAACAGTAATATTATCACTTTCCACAGTAACTAGTAGTGTACGGATTACCATTTCTAAAACAGTAATAATAGTGACACGGACACAGACGTGATGCTGCAGATGATCTGCAGCTCTTTACGGCTGGAAATGTTTTAAAAACCTTCCAAACTGTCGCAAATTTATTATTTGTGTTGCTTTCTCTGTGCTGGAGTTACTTTAAGATCTTGATGGTTTTATCCAGTTTGTTATTAAGTTTGTAACGAACCTCTCTTCATCATACACACACACAAAAAAGCAGATTTTAATGGTCAAACACAGCCTGGAGTTTTTCATTATATTCCAGTCAAATCTGATGTTCATTTATAAACGTTGCTCATGGATAGTGGTTACAAATAATGATGCCTGTGCATCGCTTTGGACGGCGTGCAGGCCTACAGCCTAGGTCAGCTGGTTCATTTGGCTAACCTCAGCAGGTCCTTAGACCGCGGTGGAAACGCACACAGCAGTGGGCTGAAGGGACCTTTTAGTTCCTTGAAAAGAGATCCGGAGTACAAGTGCGGGGAAAATTAGCTTTTTATTTTAGTTTTTGGGATTACAACATTGATTTATCTTCACTCAAGCAGCTTCTGTGCACATCCGGTTCCACTGTTGTTGATAGCGTTGGATGGCGCCCAGAGTTCTGTTGGACTGCTACTTCATATTTATATGTACTTGGAGAAAAGAAAGCAAGGAGGTTGAACTACCTGGTGAGTTCAGGAAATGTGTGTCTGTAACTTTATTCCAGCTCTCGTACTCTACCGTGAACAGGTTAGCACGGCATAGCCCTGATCGATCCGAACTCCATTCAGAAAACAAACATTTTAAAAGTTGTTGTGCTGCTGACAGACCTGACAAAGCATGAATTCATGTGTCTAACAAATCTGCATCATACTGTAGTTATTTCGGCATCAGATTGATCCGTTTATTGCAATTAAATCACAGCGAAAGGGTTTACTTTGGGTTCATACAGCTGTAGTATTTGCAGGGTGTGTTTATTGGCTAATAGCCGTGTGTGAACACTCAAAATGTCCAGCGGTCAAACTTGCACGAGTAAAGCGAGGCGAATATTAACTTCGCTTTCAGTGTGAACACAACTTAAGAATTGTTATGTTTTGCAAAAAAATAATAAAACTTTGCTCTTAGAAATGTGCTCTTAGTTAAAAAGTTGGGAGAGACTTGCTTTGTTATATGTTGATAAATAACTTATATATGTATAGCATCATCTATTTTTACACTGAAAGTTTAGCCGGACAGTTTGAGTAAATTTTATTCAACGCTGGAGCTAACTTAGGCTACGATTTAACAAACACATGCTGCTTTATGTACAAATAGCCATTTACTTTTTTATCTGCCTACAGTAACCTGACAGTCATTTAATGTAGTTGAAAGTCACAAAAGGTTCATACAGACTATAACGGTAAAATGTTGACCGACAGTGTTATTTGTGTCCCTAGAATATACCGCAGTAAAGTATCCATTCACATTTATTCATTTGGCAGACGCCTCTGTTCAAAGTGAGGTGCGAATGAGGGACAATCCAAGCCACAATATACAATCAAGCAGTGGCGTTTGAGAAGAAGTGCCTTAAAACTCCACATTCGACCTGACCTGAGTGCCTTAAGATGCATGAAGTAACGTTTAAGTGCCTTTTGAGAAAGACCTAGAGAAGGTTTGAGAGAGTGGTAGTGACAGAGAAAGAGCATTTTAGGTGAGTGCAGTAGGTTGGTGAGCGATTCTGCTTCTCGGTCACTCATTCCACCACAGACTGGTGAGAAGAGTTTAGATTTACTGCCTCATGACAGGAGGACTAATGGTCGCTCATTTGCAGATTGAATTGAACAACAAGACTCATAAATCTGCATGAGGGAATCCAAAGAGGTGGGTGCTGTGCTCACTATATAGCAAATGCAGGCAGCAACAGTGAGCCAGTGGAGGGTAATGCAAAGTGGAGTGAGCTGCCTTCTGGATGAAGACCAGACGTGCTGCCGCATTTTGGACCATTTGCAAAGGTTTTACTGACCATGCTGGCAGCCCTGCTAGAAGGGGGGAGGGGGCACCAGTAGCCAAGGCAAAGAATGGCACAAGCATGTACAATGAATAGTTGGGTTTCTGTTGTGATCTGGTGCCATCTAAATAAAATTTAAGTGAATGTATAAGGACTCAATCAAAGCAACATGACTGAGTGACAGATGCAGTGCCGGCAAGAGCTAAGTTCTCTACATTAAATGAAGATTCACTACACTGAAGCTGCCCCACAGGGAAATGGAGCGAGTGAAGCTACAGCAACATGGCAAAAGTAGTTTACTACAGCTAAGCTATTTTTAAAAAAAAAAAAAGTTATATAATGAACCAACTTCATTCCACAGTAGCAAAAGAATAAAGACCTCCAAAACCAGTAACAACATGGCAAAAAAACACTTCACCTCCGCACTAGAGGAAGAGATGTTCAGGCTGAACCTTGATCCTTCCTACAAGGTGTATTTGTTCACAAGAAAAGCAAACTCAATCCCATGTGTCTTTATTCCCCTGCAGCAAAGTCGCAATCATCAGCCCAAGGATTGTTACGTGATGTCACCGTCACACGAAGTGCTTCTGTTGGCTACAGATACAGGTTCGTGTATTGAGGTGGCGTCCTCAGCAGTTTCAGAAATGCTTGGGAAATTTAGCGTGTGGTCGCTACCGCCCTCCTTGATCATTAAAAGAGTTTCATTACTGAAAAGCTATTTGATTCAGAAAACTGCGATGCTACCACCCCGCTACTGTGAAGTATAGTTAAACTAAAACAAAATTATAAACAGCACTTTTGTTTTTGCCCCCATTCATCATGAGCTGAACTCAAAGATCTAAGATTTTCTCTATGTACACAAAAGGCCTATTTCTCTCAAATATTGTTCACAAATCTGTCAAAATCTGTGTTAGTGAGGACTTCTCCTTTGCCAAGATAATCCATCCACCTCACAGATGTGGCATATCAAGATGCTGATCAGACATCATGGGGATTGAACAGGTGTGCCTTAGGCTGGCCACAATAAAAGGCCTTAGGCTGGCCATAATAAAAGGCCTTAGGCTGGCCACAATAAAAGGCCACTCCAAAATGTGCAGTTCCAGCACAAAGCCACAGATGTCGCAAGTTTTGAGGGAGCGTGCAGTTGGCATGCTGACTACAGGAATGTCCACCAGAGCTGTTGCCCGTGAATTGAATGTTCATTTCTCTACCATAAGCCGTCTCCAAAGGCGTTTCAGAGAATTTGGCAGTACATCCAAACTCACTGGTCTGAGAGCAGCCACCCGGACAGCTGCTGCAACAATCGGTTTGCATAACCAAAGAATTTCTGCACAAACTGTCAGGAACCGTCTCAGGGAAGCTCATCTGCATGATCGTCGTCCTCATCGGGGTCTCGACCCGACTGCAACTTCGCACAGCCACTGAAGAGGAGTGGACCAACACTCCACAGGCCACAATCAATAACCTGATCAACTCTACGCAACGGAGATGTGTTTCACTGCGTGAGGCAAATGGTGGTCACACCAGGTTCTGACTGTATTCCGGACCCCCCCCCCCGCCCCCCGGACTTCACAATACAGTGAAACTGCACATTTTCGAATGGCTTTTTATTGTGGCCAGCCTAAGGCACACCTGTGCAAAAAAAATTGACACATTTGTGAATAATATTTGAGAGAAATAGGATTTTGTGTACATAGAAAAAGTCTGAGATCTTTGAATTCAGCTCAAGATGAACGGGGCAAGTGTTGCACTTACAAATTTTGTTCAGCTTAGTAACGGCACTAATTGTAGCGACGTGACTCACCAACACTGCAGATCAACGTGCTCAGATAAAGTTTGCTCGTCAGTCACGATGCCCAGATTTCGAGCCGACTCTGACCGAAGCTGGTGTGTATGTATATATATATATATATCTCCAGCATCTTTTAACTGTTTTATAGTTCTGTTTAGGCACTCTATGTACTATGTATGCTTTATGCACACCACTTGGTCAGGAAAAGATCATGGTCATGGCTAAACACAGTAATACGTCAACAGTGACTTGAAGCATGAGACAGGATGTGTTCACTTTATTAACCTTTGACCAAATCCACCATCTTACCCTAACGTGATTTGTCTAAATCAAATCACACACACACTCATTAAACTAACACTGGCTTCTCGTCTCAGGGTCCTGTTCTTTAACGGCCCATCGTCCACCTCACCTGTGCGTGGAACATTTCCTTTATTCAGAGCAAAGCCTTGGCAACAATAACATTTTCTCCAAAATGGTCTTGGAAACTCTAATTTTCTAGAAACAGAGTTGCTCCTAAAGCTGTTTGAACTTATGATTCAGGAGAGTTTCGTGTCCATCAAACCATAACCTGACAATTAACTTTTTTTATGGGAAAGGTTTTTATGCAGAGGTGTCCTGGCACTGCCATACCTGAATGGAATGCAACCGTCAAAATGTCTGCTGTGAGAACGGTCTGTTTGAGAGATTAACAGGATGGGAACCGACTGTAACCGCCCACCTCTCCACTCTGTTGTACTTGGGTTGGGCAGTAAATTCCTTTGCAGATTTTTTTGCCAAAGTAAACAAACTTTGGAAATTAAAAATGCAGGTTAGTGCAAGACAATGAGTAAGCACACACACACACACACACACACACACACACACACACAAGGGCAATATAATAAAAAGCACTGCCTCCTTACAGGTGGATTCAGAACCCGCAAAGACTGTTCTGCAGGTTTTCTCCCCCAACCTATGCTTTCCCAATCAGCCCCCAGCGGGTGTCTGGTTTAGGGCGCTAAACTGGCCGGGCCTCACACCTGTACCATGTGTACACTTTGTGTGCAAACCTTCAAAGCTGTATATCACTATAGCCTGTAAACACACCTCCAAGTCTGTTACGCTCTGTCTCTCTGTAGTTTTGTCAAAGTGTAGTGTCCAAATGTTCTGCACTTTCTGCAAAGTCAGCACTTTGTGTAGTATGTTGTCCTGTCTGCACTATGTTCTTATGTTAATTGGTGGCACCCCGGTCCTGGAAAAATGCTGTCTCACCTCTGTGTATATTGTTGAAATGACAATAAAAGACTTACTAACTAACGAGCTAACTAATTGAACTATACAATGACTTTTTGGGGAGGGGTTGGCTTAAAGAATGTTGGACCAAAACAAAGATCCACAAAAATGACAGACAAGAGCTGTTTTCACGCTACCTATTGCCTTTTTGTCAGTATCATTAACTGCGGAACCCCCCTCTCACATTAAATTAAGGCGGGGAGGCGTTTCCTACTTGTTCCAAGCTTTTCCTGCGTTTCACCTGGAGCTTTATCTTTATCTGAATTATGGTGATTTGGCGTGCAGACGGAGAGGCTTATCTACAATGTTGGATGTGTTAAATGTGGCCAAAGCTTCAAATAATGAGGTTAACGTATTTAAAAGAAATCACTGTGAGCAAAAACCTCAGATTTCCTCACTTTCTGTTTTATGACACTGTTCTACCATAGCCTGTATATAAGAAGTGGGCGTAGTCATCGTGACGTCACCCGTTGGTTTGTGGACCGCCGTTTTGTAGCCTCGAGTTTGGCCGATAGAACGCAGCCATGTTGAGTTTTTGCAAGCAGCGACACCGGACGTGACAATACGACGAGACGGTGGAGCTAACGGCCGTGTGTGGAGCTAAGCTAGCTTGTGTAGCTAGGTGCATCTGTAGTTCACGTTAACTTAACTTGTAGTCATTTTAACTGGGCTGATTTGTTTAGAGAACAACAGTCTTAAATGTTCTCACCAGAGAAAGTGAACAGACGACTCCTAATAAGCTTTTTCAACGGCGCTGGTTAAATTTACACAGCGCCGAGGGCACGAGTCAGCCTGATTGACAGGTGGCCATGGTAACGACTTGTCAATCACAGATCATCCCGCCCTAAAGCCTCCCCTGCTTCCTGGTCTCTGTTCCTCTAAATGGGACCATAATTTACTAAATGAACATCATGCTGTGTTGAAGAAGACTTGAAACTAGCGACTGAGACCAGAAACTCATCAGGAAAGTGTTTACTGAGGGAATAAATCAGCTGACAAGTAGAAACATTTTAACATTATTTCTAATGGAGCCGGACTTCTTTTTGCAACCAGAAGAGTCGCCCCCTGCTGGCCGTTCGATAGAATGCAGGTTTAAAAGACTTCGGCATTAGAATCGAGTCTCAGACTGGAAGCTTCTTCTGGAAGCTGGCATTTTTCTCGTGCATATTTCTTAAGAAAAAGATTTTACCATAATAGTTTTGAATGTTCTGCCTCAGATTTGTTAAGTGATCCACTGTTTGGCATCAAGTGTTTGTTCTGACCAGAAAGAAAAGTTTAAAACCACAATTAACCATCTGGTTTCATCAACTTTCACTCAGGAGCAAAAATCAGCCTTTAAACTTCAAAGAGATAATGATTTGACTTTTATCCTAATAATACTTTTGGCCAGCCATACCGGCACGCTTCGATGGTGGTAACAATAGCATGCACGCAGCTATCTTTCACCCTTACGCATGAATTTTACATCAATAATAGTACTACTGTATTATTTATATATTATATTACAATACTGATGATCCATGATGATGAAGATACAGAAAAATAGAAATCCACGGCAAAAATAGCACCAACATGTTGTCAACATTTTAGAGACCCTCCAAAATGTCACAAATCACGGTGTTAGGGGAGCTCATGTCTTTTTAAGAGGAGCCAAGCTCGCCCTGGCTGCTCTGTAGTTCGCACCCTGCACACACTCACAACAGCAAAGGCAAACATGGGTGGTTGGAACCAGTTTTGATAAAGCCACTCGGTTAAACCAGGATTTATTATTCTGGACCACAAACTACTCCTGGTTTAATTCACAGCCTGTCAGGGAGAACGTCTTGATTACTCAATAGCCTGCAGGAGTGCCTCAAACTTAATTAGGACGGAAATGGATCTGACATTAACAGGCCCTGATGAGGAAAACTTTGTCTAAGTGCAGTCCACCTGCTTCTTAATGAATTATCTGATTTTTGGTTAAAAACACTAAGACTGACCATATCAGGGCTCCTTTGTGTGTCTATGAAGCTCAGCCTTACAGCCTCACAACACATTCCACTCATCAGGTGAGAAATTAAAGAACTGTAAATCAACTTATTAATCTGTTGACATCTGTGTGCATATCAAAGAGGCGAGGATCTGCTGCACAAGTAACAACACATGAGAAGAAATAAATTAACAGCGTGACTCACCGTCAGATGAAATGCACTCAATGACTGTGGGTAATTAACATCCTGAGGACAGTGTCTTCCCCCTGAGCCGGAGCTTCTCTGAGAGGCTGCAGTTGGAGACAAGTTTGATGTCAGAGGGAATGTGCGTGGGAGCGGTGGGGCAGTGTTTTCATGAATGTTAATGGGCCTAAAATTCTGCCTCTCACAGACCTGTTAGCGGTGAATCTGCATAAAGTGTGCATCTCTGTGGGCGTTATCAGATTCAGCTTGTCTGATCAAAAGCAGGGTGCAGGTGTTCCTGGTTTATAATGTAAACAGGAAGGACTTCATGGGGGGATGCACAGTGCAACGCCAAACTCTCTGGTACTCGCGGAGCAAAGTGCAGCTTTGGTTTTCGACTAAATTTATACATCATTTTAAAAGCAGAAGTATGTATTGAAATGTTTTGCTGACTCTGAAAGGAATACCACGGGGAAGGAGTAGGAAGTTTGAATCACAAATGTTTTTATCCAGGCTTGCAGCAAGGCTTTGGATGGTGGTGTCAGTCTGCCTATCATGTCTGTTCAGCCGGTTCTCATTCCCAGAGCGTCATAAACCTACGCTTTGTCACGTCCTTCGGTGTCTGGAACCAGCCTTGGAGCCTTTAGCGTCACGGTTCAATGCCAAATGTAGGCCTAGTATAAATAATAGAAAAGTCTGAGTAAGGAGGTGGGATTCTTTTTAGTAAGCTAATTTAGTTATTTTAACCCAAACCATGACCTTATTAACAAGGCTCTTCTTAGGCACAGGGTGATGTTGACTTTGTTCTGAGGACTTCTTACTGTTATCTGTCCCCCACGTCCAGACTGCGGCTCCCTGCACTTGGAATCGGCTGCAAAATGTCTCACTGGTTGCTTTCCAAGTACTTTTAAATGACACGGAGGCTGGCAATTCTGGCTGTAGATGTTTTGATTGATTACTCGGATGATCTTTGATGTTTATTACTTTTGGTAAATAGTCATGAAATTTTGATATTTCATGATTTTGTAACTTACTATTTATTCCCATTGTAAATTGTTACATGTATGTTACATGTTTTAATGTCTGCAACCTTGTTAATTGTGCTGCTTCCTTTCTTGGCCAGGACGCCCTTGGAAAAGAGATTTTTAATCTCAGTAAGTAACCTCGACATTTTACTCTTTGGCATACCGGGACATTTTCCTTCTCCCAAGCTGCCGGTCCTCTCCTCTGCCCTCTCCATATCAGGTTCTCTGGCCGCTACGTGACGCTCACCATCTGTTTGGGCGCAGAGAGACGAGGGAGAAGAGAAGCTCGGGCGCCTTTCAAGCAGCCGTGTGCTGAATGTAGCTCGTCAATGTCACTTTTTGTCAACCGACCAATCGCAGCCTGGATGGGGCGGGACATTTAAAGATATTGACAGATAGGTGTCAATTACGCTGGGGACGCAGGGGACAGGTCAGAATCAGAATGTCTCTATCACTTTTTAATAGCTTTTGTTAAAAATGTGCTGAGCAACAAGAAATGTTCAATAACAAATAAAATAATGCACAATAAGAAAACATGCAGTACAGCTGAAATATAGAAGAAATAAATGTGCATTGTCTAAAATCTGATTACTGCGTTATATTTTTGTACTTTGAATTGTCACCTGCCACCTTAAATTTGTTCAACTTTATATAAATAAAGACATTTCCACCATAAATTAGTGCAGAAAATGTCTCCAGAATGCAGGAAAGTAAGTGTATAATATAGGAGGTGGTGATGGCGCATAAATTTGATGCCAGCCTTTGGTGTGGGAGACCTGGGTTCGATTCCATCCACCATTGTGTCCCTGAGCAAGACACTTAACCCCTCGTTGCTCCAGACCTCTGACATGTATAGCAATTGTAAGTCGCTTTGGATAAAAGCGTCAGATAAATGTAATGTATAATGCTCAAAGTTGTTTTAATGTGATATTTACATTTATTCATTTTAGCTGACGCTTTTATCCAAAGCGACTTACAATTGCTATACATGTCAGAGGTCGCACGCCTCTGGAGCAACGAGGGGTTAAGTGTCTTGCTCAGGGACACAACGGTGGATGGGTCCCAGCGGGGGATTGAACCCGGGTCTCTCACACCAAAGGCATGTGTCATATCCTCACAATGTTGCTCTTCTTACTTGTGTAACTATGTCGTACAAAAAAAACAGTAAAATATAACTTCCAGAACTACATGTTACTCATCCAATAGTTGCTGAAAGCCAAAACATCCAAACAAAAGATCTGCTGCACCATTTTTTAGTTCTCCACTGCTCGTCTGTGTGATCAGCAGGTTCCAGCCATCGATTCACCACAGTGTAGTCCAAACACACAGGCAGGTGCAGCGCTTTCCTCTTTAAACGGATTGATTCACAGTTGGCTAAAACGGTTACCCTCAGCAGGTTAATAGGGAATAGATAAATAAATATTATATATAGTTTTGTTAACTCACTGTTCTTCTCCCCTTCTCTTCTTCAAATCTCCCAAAAGATTGTAAAACATTTCCTTTGCTGTGTTAATTTGTCCTAAACCAACCTAACTGTCAGCTTGTATGAGACTTCCTGGTGGTCTTGCGCGTGCCGCTTGACCCATAAACTTGAGATTAATACACAGGAAACGATCAGCTGGTAACGACTTAATCTACTGTAGACACACAAATCACCAATTATATCTGTATCGACCGGCGGACAGGAGGCTTTTTTATGCACGAGCGGCTCTCAGGAGAAAATCAATATTTATCCAAATCTGTCTGTTGTGTTTTGTGCTGGGAAATATCAGCTGCTGCCAGTCTGACCCTGAACCCATCACACTGTTGACACACTGCAGATGGACAAAATCAATGTGGATAATACAACATGTTGTGAGGATCCACTAAAAACAGGCCTTGGGTTCATGATGCTGCTTTTGTTGGACACACGGTCCAGACTGCAAAGATACTTAATTTACTAATTATATAGAAACAGCAATCAAATAACTGTACCAGCACGGGTTTTCAACCAACATCCCACAAATTGTAAAGAGGTCAGGGTACCAGTGGGGTCTTAAAAGTATTAAGAAAGTCTTAACTGTCATATTCCAAAAATAAGGCCTTAAAAGTATTAAATTTCATTAAATTTTGTTTACCAAGGTCTTAAATTTGTTCTTGTCCTTTCGTAGGATTAAATAAATGCCGTAACGTCATAAATAAACACTTTTTATGTGTGTGACTTTATAATTTACTCCGTTTGGATGTTATACGGCAGTACAAGCAACGTTGCTGTTTACGTCAGTGTTCAGCTTTAAGGCCCATTTTTACTCCTGCGTAGGGTCTACGTGCGTACCCACGCCGTAGGCTACGCACGTAGCCATGCATTTATACTTGTGCGTAGGTGTCCCCGTCATTCTGCAATTACACCCCAAACGCCAGTCTGCAGTAGCGCTACAGCGTCCACTGTGTTGATTTTTGCCGGCCGAGCAGGCTAACTTCCGGTTTAGCCCTCCGCTAACGTAAATGGGGGTAAAATTGTAAACGTGCGGCTGGTGTAGCGTTTTCAAATGTGACCGACCGAATGGATCACATTCCGATAGCGACACAAGTCATTTCGCTCGGGTTGCGACAGTCAAATATATTGATTCACTGTGTTACAACCGCCGTTTTGGCCACTAGTAAATGTTACTTCAGAGCGCGGGGTACTTCCGGTCGACTTGGAGGCATTGCAAGGCTACCCGGCCGACCAATCAGTGCTTACGGTCCGCGTCGCCTGGCGTGGGCTACGCAGAGGCTACGCCGTCACCTGACTCGCCGCAGAAGTAAAATTACCCTTTACGCTCTGGACTGTGGAGTGTTCGCGGTGCACGAGCTCTGGCATCCAGCTCTGGTGCGAATCAGTCAGTTAGGAAAGAAAAGAAAACGAAGTGCTACTAACAAGCTAACGTTAGCTCGTCGCCTGAGAATAGGAAAGTGTCTGAAATTCAGAAAGCCAGAGACAAGTAGCAGTTGAGGCCGAGGACAGTGGCGCTCACACTTTGGCGAGCACTAATGAAACAGCAGAGCTGGAAGACCCGCCTGCAGGTTCCTGGTCAGTGAATGATACAACAGCAATGGAGAGACAGTTGTGTGTCGGCGTTGCGCCGCTGTTGTAGTGTAACGTTATGTCAATGGAAATATCCGACATGCTAATACACATTAAACTTACATCACCCAGATGCGCTGATCACCGGGACGAGGAAAAAACAAACCGGAGCCCATAAGAGTTCTTAGTGCACAAATATTGGATTAATTTCATAGGTGTAATTTACACTGTGGACACTGGGGACATGTCTGCATCACTTTTTCTGACGCATTTGTTAAACATGTTCTGAAAAATGGCGGGAAACATTAAATGTTAAATAATAAATAAAATAATGCACAATAAGAAAACATGCAGTGCAGTTGAAATATAGAAGAAACAAATATGAATTGTCCTTACGAATCACTTCATATAAATAAAGACAATTCTACCATAAATTGGTGCAGAAAATTTCTCCAGAAAGCAGGAAACTAAGTGTTTAGTGCTCAAAATTTTCTAGGGGACCCCCAGACCTCCATTTATATATTTTAGCTTTGAATATTTCATCAAAACAGTGTTGTATGTATTTATATGTTCTTGTCTTAAAAAGTCTTAAATTTAACTTTGAGAATCCTGGGGGTGCCCTGGAGGTGGTATTCTGCTTTTTGGCTTTTTCCCTCTCCTTTATTGAGCTTTATATCTTTTTTGTGCATGTAACAGGTTTGCAAAGTGAAAAAGCCCAAAGGGAGTTCCCATCTCCCACAGAAAACTCTGCTCTGAACTGAAAACAGCTCGTTTGTGGTTGACCCTTTCTTGTGATGTCACAATGAAAATACGTGTCATAACGCTCGCCAAGCGGCTACTCCGACACGCCCTCAGAAACAGCGAGCTGCAGCAGACAGCTCTCCTCTCCCTTCCAAACACTAACTACCCTCCAGGCAGTCAGTGGACATAAAGTTGTTCCTGTGATGTAGAGACAGAGCTCAGTTAAAACTTTATGGATACAGATTAATAACTCACCGCTCTGAAACTCTCGCTCCAGTCCATGTTGCCAAGCTGGTCGGCAACACGTACGGCTGAACCCGAGCTGTTTACCGGCTTCTCGCCGACCCGCCCTTCTCTGCTTCTGATTGGCTAGTAGTCCTTAACTAGGAACTGCACATGTGCAACTCCCAACAAAGATAATTTAGAGACAAGATGTATCACTCCATAGCTAAAACGAAGCCTTCAACACAGAGTGAAAAGAGGAGCTGCAGCAATGTGCAGTATGACAAAAATATAACCATGTAAACCTGTTCTGGTACAACCTCTAAACAAGATGAAGAACCTGAAAATGAGCAGAATACCACCTCTTTAAAGAGTCTAGAGGGGAATGGATTTGATACCCGGTAATGTTTTTAATAAGATGTTTATTTTGTTGAGGAAAAATAACTGAAAAAAGCTTTTACTAATGTTCACTCGTGCATATTTGTTGACAAAGATTTTTTTCATAATAGTTTTGAATGTTCTGCCTCAGATTTGTGAAGGGATCCGATGTTTGGCCTCAAGTGTTGACAATAAAGAAGAGTTTGAACCACAATTAACCATCAGGTTTCTTCAACTTTCACTCAGGAGCAAAAATCAGCCTTTTAAACTCGAAAGACATAACGATTTGATACTTATCGTGATAATTATCGATATCGAAATTTTTTTTATCGCGATAACATTTTTGGCCATTTGTCCAGCCCTAATCTCATCCTAATAGTTGAGTTTCAGGAGGCGGCAGATTATATTTGCAGAGCCTGACACAGAAGACAAAGCTTTTATGGAAGAAGCTCATGTATACTGGATTTTGAGGCCGACATCTGGGAGTTAAAGTAAATTTTTAAAACACATAATATCTTTTATCCTAGATATGTTTTCATTAGAAGAATTGTGACTAAAAACACCAAGTGGGACATTTTCCAGTGTTGAAATGAGCCCGTCAGCGCTCTCTGCTGGACAAACTCTGTGACAGACTAGATTAGTTATTGGCCGACATATACAGATATATCTGCACTCAGCTAATATCGCCAGATATATCATCCAGATGGAAAAATCCTTTTTATACTATTCTTTTTAACTTTAAAATGCAGCAGAGTGATCATGTACCAGAAACCAAAATACAGAAAAGTGTTAAAGCCGTTAAAGAGTGGTGATCACAGTACTGGATTAAGTCAGTTCGTATTGTTTAATTTGAATGAATATAGGGCGTTATTAGAGTCAATAGGTGACAGATTTAATGATATTTTAAGATGAATCATTATCTGTTTTTCCATTTCATTCCCCTAACTTCCCTTTGGACGACATACATCTGTATTTTTATACTGTAGATTCGTTTCCCTTTTTCTTTTTTAAATCAATAAATTTTTTTCCACCCGTACTTCCTTAGAGAGAAAGACAAACTTCACATTCTTTACAACAATATCACAATAAAGCAATACTGTGGCAACAATAAACAGAGGCAACTTAACAAGAAATTCTAATAAAACCGTCATCCTGAAAAGCTAGGGAGGCAGCTCCTATTTTTAACTGATAGCCTTTAAAACAAGGCTGTACAACAATAATTTTTTTTAATTGTCTTTTTATTTATTTTTGGCTGAACAGAAATTACATATCTCGCTCATGTTTATTTAGAATATTCTAATCTATAAAAAGAGACATTTTCATTTATCTTCAGGCATCTTAATCCTTCAATGAACGAATCTTAGAAAAAGACCTGCTTAAAGCAGCTTCTTTCGCCTTCTCTCGTTTTTGCGTTTTAGTAATTTCACTAAAAGCTGTTCAACATCGCTTCAGTATGAGCCGCTCTCAGTTTCATACACTCATGTCAGTTAAAGCTTGTTCTTAATGCAGAAAAAATCTAAATAATGGTGTTTTCAAAAGCAAAAAACGAGACCTCTAAATCTCCCATGTATTACTGCTTACCAGGAAAATGTGATTGAGGCCAGATGGAAACTCCTTTCAGCAACTTTTATGTCTACACCAGATTATGGAGAAAAATGTATTTATGTATACCTCTGCTCAGTGTTTGAGATTTATCTTAAACTCCCGAGCTCTTACACATCATTGCACTTTATATGCTGGGGTTGGATGGCCTTCCCAGAGAAAACAACGCCGTAGACTCAGTGACTGGCACTTTTATTAACAAAGCTATATAATACTGGGTTTGCTACTTTCTTATTTGTTCTGTTTTCTCATTAAAAATGTTGGGGGGGCTCTGCGTCCGTTCACAGGACTTCATTTTGTTAACTGTCCCAAATGTTAGAACAGATTTTGGAGAAAGGGCTTTAATGTACTCTGCCCCATCCGCTTGGAAATCTTTTTAAATTGAAAGAACTTGTTTCTTTTAGCAATTTGAAATCACTCATGAAGGACTTTGAGGCTTATTCGATTATAAATTTTTGCTGTGTCAATTATTGTGAAAAAGGTTGTTGTTGCTTTTATGATATCGGTATTGTTGAATTGTATTTTTGCAACTTTAATATAACCACTTGTTGCTGCCAGGACGCTCTTAAAAAAAAGAAGAGATCTCAGTGAGCATTTCCTGGTTATTAGTATAAATTTGTCTTCAGGGCTGCCACTAGCAATTATTTCCATTATCGATTAGTTTCTTGATTTGTTTCTTGATTAATCATTTAGTTGTCAGGTCCACATTCAGGGCAGGAAATTAACGCGCCAAATGCGGGTAGATTTTCTGTTTGGCGGATAAATGAATGAAACGTATTCGGTACGATATCGCCAAGAGATTTTTGACTTTAAGTACATAAAAGCGGATCAGTGTTGTTTTTTGTTGTGTGATACATTTAAATTGGTCCCCAAGGGACCTAAAATCGTGTAACACACAGATTTGGAGCGGTTGTTGTTTATGTTCATTTCCGGTTTCTTGTGTTTGATTGGCGTAGATATGTAAGGGGGTGGGTGTTAGGGGACTGGAGTCAGGAGCTGTCATGCTTGGAGTACCTGGAGTGTTTTTAGCATGTAGCTAGCGACCACCGTAACGTGCATACCTGTGAACCCTCCCGTTTCCCTCGGGCTTCTCCCGTAATTTACCGTAAATCTCCCGCTGTTTTCTACGTTCCATCTGCTCTGTAACAGTGAAGGGAAGTCAACAGCACCGAGGGGTTCAGGGCGGGCGTTGAGTATTTCACATGCATTTGCCACTAAAATAAATCAGTACAGTCATTTTTGTGCAGGAATGGTTATGATTTTTTTGTGAGTAGTTAGCATAAATAAATTACAGACCAATGTAGACTGTTTTTCTTGCACAAATATTTAATAAATGAAAACAACCTCCAATTAATATTAGGCCTGTAGTAGTGACAGACTTCATATTAAAGTTTATGAGGCTGAAGCAGAACAAAAAAAAAAGGCTCAAGTTGAATGTTATGTCATTTAATAGCAATACATTAATTTTGCTTCAAATTTCAATCTGGTGTCATCTTTAAGTTTGTATTCAACGGAATACCTTATTATCTCAATTAAAAGTACTGAAACAAACGTGACATAAAAAAGGCAAGTTATCATTTTGGCTGGTAAAAAAATATGTTTGGCCGGTGGATTTTTTTCATCTACCAGTCACATTGGCAGGTGAGCCAAAAAGTAATTTTCCACCCCGTTCACATTTAAGAGGCTGGAATCAGGGACTTTTGAAATGTTTCAAAATGGTCTCAAAGTGATTAATCGATTATCAAAATAGTTGCCGATTGCTTAAGTAGTTGACAAATAATCGATCAGTCGACTAATCGTTGTGATGACGTCCACTCAAAGTTCATAATCTGTGATAAGGGTTCTCAAACAAAGCAGGTTCTGTTGTTAAAGGGACATTTACCAGAATATGAACAATATAAAAAAAAATCTCTAATGGTTTATGTGATGTCACAGGATATTTCATCATATCGCCCAAAACACGCCAGGTGTCGAGCCATCTCGGTTAGTCATCTTATGAAAACAGGCCTGTTAGTTCTGTGTAATTGGTATTTTTTGCAGGAGAAACTGGAGCTAATGGCCATGAGAACTTGTTGAGTCGTGTGTAAAGTGCCTGCCGAGAACAGATTAGCACTTTCTTGTCCTGGTCACAAGTCAAAAGGGGTGAGAACAAAACAAAAACACAGCACAATACCACAGACCCCCTCCCACAAAAAAATACATCATCCACCTCTGACAACCTGTTACCACGAGTAACCATCACATCCCGTCAATCACTGCGGGGCAAAACAATGCCGCGCCTGGTGGGCTGACAGACCGGGTCACCATGACAACACAAAGGCCCGCTTGATGACTCAATGGCGAGCGAGACGAGGCGAGAGAGCGAGGTTGGGTCTCCCGCAGCCCGCCATCGAGCCCCTCGCTGCCTTTATGTGCTGGAGTTTAGTTTTAAGAGGATTATCAGCCCTTTTCAACAGCTGCTAACAAGACTAATTGGCCCCAAATGGGAAATGCTGAGAGACAGACAGAGAGTCGGAGAGGGAGGGAGGGAGATGTGTTGTTGTTGTTGTTGTTTTCTCTCTTACACTACTGGCAGGGATGGCATTAAAGATTCAGACCGAGCGAGGAAGAGGAGTGGAAGGTCGGTGAAAGACGAAGAGAGAGAAGATCATCATGGATTAATACTGTGTGCGTGAAAGACTAAAGACTAAAGCTACAGTCACGCTGCAGGTTTTAACGATCAACTGTACGTCCATCCATCCATCTCTCAGAGATGGGGACTCGAGTTTGAGACTCGGACTCGAGGTGCGGGACTCGTGAACAATGTTTATTTTTAGGAAACGTGCCGTTATTCCCTCCCTGCGTTACCTGTAACCTGCCTACGTAACACGTAGCATCAGCTGCGTGCAGCCGTACGTGAGAGAGGACAACAAACAGATGCAGCTGCTGAGCCGTTCATCATAAACTTTGGCTTTAAAACTTCAAGACCCAAAAAAAGAAGCGCTGAACGCAAAATAGGTTCTGTAACCTGAGGTTAGTGAACACGTTTAGCTCAGCGTCGGCCATCTAACGTTAGCTTGGTTCTTGCTTCAGCTCCGACCTACGGGAGGTTAACTCAGACTGTCGCTCGCTGTGAAAAGATAAAAGAGCGTTTGTTCGCTTGCCAAACTTGTGGTGGTCGATTTAACGTAATCATTTACGTCCCGCTGGCTGCCGCCACGTAAATTATAACCGTTGGCTGCAAACAGGTTACAGGTTTATTGTTGATCATGTGACGTCACATATATATTTAGTTATAACGTTACCCTGGGTTTGAGAGTCAGCGGGGTGTGTTGACTTACAAGAGCAAGACACTTAACCCCTCGTTGCTCCAGAGGCGTGCGACCTCTGACATGCTTAGCAATTGTAAGTCGCTTTGGATAAAAGCGTCAGATAAATGTAATTCCTTATAGCTGTGCAGTTTTATAAGACTAACTGGCCGTGTCTTTGTGTGGAGAAGTTCCTGTGAGATCCCAAGTCCTCGGAGCCTCCACTCTGAAACCATTTAGTATAATCGCCGCCCTGAGTCTGGACTGAATCTGCTGGTGTGTGCGTTTTTAAGATTAAAACATTAAACATTAAGTGTGTTGTTACGTCAGTTTCTTTTTCTTTTTTCCTTTTGATTAAGATCTGAAAATCCTTTATGCATCATCATCGCAACGGACAAAAAAAGTTTAACGACAATATAATTCAAAGCTAAAAAAAGTGATCACATCAGATTCTGGGTCAAGTTTGCATGAATTTTGTTCCCAGTTTCAGCGACTCGGCGTCTTTGCTTTGCCGAGGCTGCGATTCTGGGCCTCTGATTGGTGCAGCTGAATTAACCTGACCCACATCAAATAGATGATGTAACCATTATTTCCTCCTGATTAGCTTCAGTTAAGAACAAGTGCAAACCTTGATTAATTAATGGCTTCCTGTAATTGAAGAGTAAATTACAACCTTTTGAATTAATGAGGCCTCACTGAAGCGCCGCTGTGAGGTAATGTTGCGTTTTGGCCAATGACTCCTGCTGATGTTCAATCAAAACTTTAGTGAAAATCTAACAAAGCATAATCATCAGCAGTTAATATGCAAACAATGGATCATGTCAATCTGGAGATATCTAGGCCATATGTTACCGCACTGACGTCGACCTGCTCCAGACTGCTCGCCCTCACCAACGCACTAAGCTTCCAAAATAAAAATACTTTTCATCCAATCCCTCCTAATAAAAAATACACTTTTGAAACCAGCATTCAGCATGCAGGGAGAAATCTATCACAGGTGAACTCGTACACTAACCTTTGATTTTTATTTTAGAAATAGATTCACTTTCCTGGAACAATAATTAACCTGAGGAGTCAACAGTCAAAACACTGCAGCCTCTCAGACCTGGTGATGCTGTAAAGTATAGGCTCTGTAATCAAAACAAAACTAATAGCATATTCATAACAGCAGCAAGGAGTCAGTGTAACTTAAACTGTACCTTTACAATTGACCATTTTCTCTCTCTCTCTCTCTCTCTCTCGCCTGTCACTCACCGGTCTTGTGCAGAGTTTCGCGTGCATGTCGTGCGGCCGACAGCTGCCTGCACGCCGCGGTTACTCCCGGGTCCATTTCTAAGTGCCATTTAAAAACGATAGTCTTTGTGTGGTTCATCACTGGTGATGACGAGATCGAGACGAGATTTTAACACCATTTTCAAGAAATCTTTATTGCTCATTTATATGAAAGATCTGAGCAGTAAACACTTTATTTCCTGATTCATTTTTCTGATTTTTTTTTATGTAAAGAGACACAAAATTCAGGTGGCTGAAAAAAATCTATAACCGAACTATAACAGAATGTAAGTCAGTGCTGCTCTCAGATCTGTTTCTTATTTAATATCATCCCTGCTGAGTCAAGATTTTGCCTTCCCTCCTCCTTGTGTCTTTGAAGTAACCTCTTTAAATGTGACTGTGGCTCCTTTTCACCTCAATGAGAAAGTATTTAATTTTAATTAAGGTATAAACTTCCTGGACTTTTAACCCCTTGAGTTTCTGCTCATGTTAGAAACTTTCTCTCCCACATATCTGTGTTCTCGTACACGTCCAGAGAGACGGCAGAATATCACCAGACTAACGTCATCATTTGATGACAAGTCTCTGCTGTGCGTTACGTTATTGATCCGCTGGTAGTAACGTTATCCCCTTCAGACCGCTTGACCGACGCAGTTTGGGACTGCATGTTGCATGTGAAACTGAAAGTAAATGAAACACAAATCCACACGATAAAGTGCAGCTCACAGACCCAAACAGTCAGTTAGTGGGTGTTTACGTTGCAAAACTCTACCAGCTACGTTACCTCATCACAGGACAGGAGTGGGTTCAGCTGATTACAATCAGGGCGTACGCCTGCCATGACCTGGAGGGCAAAACAACAGACCAAGATAGCGGCTGACATCGCGACTCCCTCGTAGAGACGCCGCAAAAGCCGATAAACTTTATTTGGATCACCTCTCAACTCAAGAAAAAGACAGATATGGACCCAAACTGCAAGTGTGGGACACTTGTGATCCATATTCAGCAGTGGTAATGTTTACGTTTACCTTGTAGGGAATCCCTCACCTAAGCTCAGGCTTGTCTCCTCTTTGATTAGTGCATCCGAAAGCACAACAATCATCGCATGAAACACAAAATCATCCAGCTTTTGGCAACGCAAAAGTAACTTGCTTCCTGGTTGGCGGGCAGCGGAAAATAACGTTTTCCTTGGAATGTGACGTCACGTCAAGGACAACACAAAATACTTAAATTAATAGCTGTAATATTGTTACTGTTTTGGAAATAGTAATCCCTTACAGTACTAGTTACTAGGAAAAGTATTATTACAGTAAGGCGTAACTGATACTGAGTCTTATACGGCTGAAGTGAAGTAAACAGAATTGAAATCAGATGACTGGTGAGGGGAAAGACATCTCATCACCAAACTCAATCACAACAACAACTAATGAGAGTTCAGGAAATCTAATTTACTGTGAAGTGACTCAGTCTCTGTTGAACAGAAGGACCAAACTGAGACAGAGCCAGAGGAGGAAACACTTCAGAGAGGAGAGTCTGATGGTCTGACAGAACAAAGACGCGACTCAGAGGCAGGAAGTGTTGCATAAGCATGCATCAAGCTTCCTGCGTGACCTTTTCAAATGATCAATAAGTTAAGAAGCAGCCAGATTTATCTGCTTTTCTGAAGAGTTTTCACAACTACAAAGCCGACAAACAACTGACGAGGAGGAGAGGGAGAGGGGTTAGCAGAGAAAGAGAGAGCAGGCTTTGAATAATGAATGAGTTGTTTACGGTCTAAAAAAGGTCTGGACCACCAGAGTCTACGTGCGCACACACACACACACACACACACACACAGCTGATGCACAGCTACAGTCTGTCTGAAAAACAACCATACACATCATGACACCATCCTCACTCTGTTTGCTTTGACACCAATAGTCATTGATGCGGTTCAGGATTATACAAAGACTTGTAGACTTTGTCTCGTCTACCAGCTGAATAGACAAAAACACGGAGGCCCCCAATGTGTGTGTGTTTATATTTTATTAGTCTTGTCCCAATTAGTCTAACGTAGACAAACACACACACACACACACACACACACACACACATTTATTCCAAGCATGAAATCTCTGACAGCTCTTGTGTTAACCAGAGAGCCTGTGAGGTTGTTTCCTCTGGTTTTTAGCCGTGCAAAATGATTCCTGCTCTGTTTTATAGACGGCACACAGTTTTTAATAATGAAAACCAAAAACCTAAAAATCAATCAAAAAGATGCCACTCTCTTAGTTTGCATCCGACAGAGTTTTGGCAACTGCCTGAGATAATTGGCTGCTCACTACGTCGCTGCTGTATCAGCCGAGAAATTCAGAGATGTTTTATAAATTTAGTTTGGCTCTGGATTCTGGTCCTGGTCATGGAACAGTGGACCAGCTTCTTGCAGGATTAATGTAGGAGCCCACGGGACTTTGCTCATCCAGTCTACACGCGTCTTGTTTGAGGTACTAGAGAAGTATGGGCCAGTAAGAGCTGTGGCTGTTTGGCTTCGCCAGGGTTGTCCCTCAGAAAGTCTTAATGGATATGAGCTCAGGCGCAGCCGCGGGGAAGAGAGTGTCTGTCTAGTTTGGGGAATTGCTTCTCTGCTCTTTGCGTCTGTTTTTTGATCAGCCCAAAAGGACTCAATCCATTACTCAGTGACCTCCACTGGCTCCCCGTGGCCTCCAGAATCAGATTCAAGTCCCTAATGCTGCACACAGAGCGACTCCTGGGTCTGCACCATCTACCTAAACTCCATAATACAAGCCTGCGCTCCTCCAGCGAACGCCGCCTGGCTCTGCCATCCCTTCACACAAAGCGACCTCAGTCCCTGTTCTCATCTGTGACCCTACGATGGCGGAACGAGCTACCGCACGCCGTCAGAGGAGGGGCGTCCCTCTCTGACTTCTCCTGAAAACTCTGCAGAGACCACTTCCTCTAGTTTCTAACATGCACTTCCTGTGCTCTTCCTCCTCTATCTCCTCACAATTCTCTTGCATTATTCATAAACTTCTTCCCCTGGGTGTTTACCCCATTGATGCCGTCTGCACCGATAGCTCTAACTAGTATTTAGGGATGCACGGAAATGAAAATTCTTGTCCGAAGCCAAAACTGAGTCTAATGAAAGAATTTGCAGAACACCAAACAAATACATTCACTTTTTTTTTCCCCCATTTATTTTGCCTTTTTTTTTTTTTACCACTGCATAAATTAAATAGTCAAAATGTGCTTTTTACTCAGGGTTTCACACAGGATGTGGAGAGACTTTGGTGGGGGTAAAGTAATTTACATGTGTCCAGTTACTTTTACAGAGTCCACAGGGCCATAAGCAAACAGCAGTGAGCTCAACACTAATGAAGCCAACAAGGACAAGAACGTTTAAGGGATCTCGACCCTTTTTATCGCCGCTTTCCACAGAGATCCTGCCATCAAAACAGAAAGAATGTCCACCAATATCCCGGTGTTCTGACGATCTATGCTGCCATATCGAACAATGCTACCTTATGTGTTCCCCTTTCCAACCCCATAAAGTTATAACTCTCACCGTATTGTGACATATTTTGTTTTTTGATTATATTATAACATCATTTCAGGGGTGGTGTATTCTGACGGACTAATATCCCCCATCAAATAATGCTCCCACCACAGAATCATTTTATATTGCACCACTACTCACTCCATGCGTTCTGTAAGGCGATGGGGAGCATGTTGAAATACTATATTATGCCATCTTTATTTAAGATATCAGGGGCAGCGTATTCTGATAATAATATAACTAATAATGATTTTGTTTTTTTGAGGTTACTGACGATCAGCCACTTTCTCGACGGCATTCCCAACAGCAAGGTTGCACAAATTTATGGGCGTGGAAACAAACCACGCTTGTGGGTCATACGTTTGCGCAGAACCGCTAAGTAGCGCATCTGGATAGGTGGCATAAATAGACATAACACCGGCTCCGTACCTTTCATCCAGCGCAGCCAGCCGCCATATATATATATACACATATAATAATCACGGATAATAAAACATATAAACAACAACAACAATAAAGAAAGACTGAGACAATAGTGCAATGAGCAGAGTGCAAAGGATGCAGGAGTAAATTATTAATACCATTATTATGTACACGTTGGAGGTGGATGTGATATACAGGTATGCCGACTCGTCACCGTCCCAGATGAGGCCGATGACCGTTGTGTCGTCAGCGAACTTCAGGAGTTTGACAGATGGGTCTCCTGAGGTGCAGTCGTTGGTGTAGAGGGAGAAGAGCAGTGGGGAGAGCACACACCCCTGGGGGGCCCCAGTGCTGATAGTCCAGGTGCTGGATGTGATGTTCTCCAGCCTCACCTGCTGACTCCTGTCAGTCAGGAAGTCTGTGATCCACTGACAGGTGGAGGCCGGCACAGTGAGCACGAGGGGCCTGTAATGTCCTTCAGGTGAAACACCTGTCTTTCAAAGGACTTCATGACTACAGATGTCAGGGCGACAGGTCTGTAGTTATTTAATCCAGATATGGAGGGTTTGTGGGGGACCGGGATGATTGTGGAGAGTTTGAAGCAGGAGGGAACTTCACACAGCTCCAGTAAACTGTTGAAAGAGATTTTCAGGCACACACACCGTCTGGCCCATATACTCCTCACCAGGGGCGGGGTCCACTGGGGTAGCCACCAATTTTATTAGGGTGGCCGTGCTCCCCCCCGGCAGCTCCACTGGATGGGACTAACATTTTCTGATCAATAGCTTCATTTGTATGATTTCACATCCACTTATTGTGCATTTATAGCACCTCCTAGTGGTGGATTTGAATGAGACTTGCAGCGTATGTGTGAGGTGCTTCTGTAGACATATCCTGAAAGTTTTGAGTTGATTGAACAAACATTTTGTGATTTGTAGCCTGATTTGCGTTCTATCACCTGCAGTGTATTTGCATTTATAGCGCCCCCTGTTGTTCGATTTAAATGAAACTTTCAGGGCATATTTCAGTTACTTATGAGGACATATCCTGAGAGATTTGTGATCATTGGAGAATGAATATGTGATTTATAGTGTCGTGACGCATGTACATCAAACTATCCAGGAATGTCTGGGGCGCCTATCTGACAGCTGGACCACCCTTTCCTGATCTATAGCTTGATTTGCATCATTCCACGTCCAGTTACGATGCATTTAAAGACCCCCCTAGTGGTCGATTTGAATGAAACTTTCAGGGTATATTTTCCAACCAATCCACCTTTTTACCAGTTGAAATATGTAGTTTGTAGTATTACACTTGCCAAAAGGACAGAGTATAGTCTGTCCTTATTACCAGTTGCAATACATTTAAATGGCCAATGCAGTTTTGCACTTACCAGTTACATCCTCACCTGTGATCACAAGCTTTGGATGGTGACCGAAAGAATGATATTACAAGAGGCCAAAATTAGTTTTCTCTGAAGGGTGGTTGAACTCACCCTTAGAGATCGGGTGGTTCAGGACACAGTAGAGGGATTATATATCTCATCTGGTGTGAGAACGCCTCAGGATCCCCCAGGAGCAGCTACTTTGGGTTAATGAAGAGAACAACAATAGCCGAGTCTGATACTGAGGTCAAGTGGGTATGCACTAGATCTGGAAATAAACCGGCCTCAAAAAGGGCTTTCAGCATGAATGACATGTTTGTAGCCGTACAAATTGTTGTAAGGACACATACACAAATAAAAACTCTTGAATCCACATTTGTGGTACCCTAAATTCAAATTCTAATCAGCTTTATTGGCATGAATGTATAACAATTTTGCCAAAGCTACAAATAAATTACACAAGAACAATTAATTTCATACATTTCATTAAATAAGTAAATAGAACAGTAAAAATTGTGTTTGTGTGTGTCAATAGAAAATACAATAATAAAACCTATATAAAATATAAAAATTCCCTAAAAATATGGGTGTGATTTCATTAATATATTAAAAATTAAAATAAACAGATAAAACGTGTGTGTGTGTGTGTGTGTGTGTGTGTGTGTGTGTGTGTGTGTGTGTGTGTATATTAAGACAAAAAATAAATAATTCATTAAAAAAAAAAAAAAAAAAATAAAGTATCAGTATCAAATGTGAAATTTAAACAATTACTAAAATATCAAACAATCAAAATAATAATTAAATAAAATTAGTACAATTATTTATCAGTCTGAGTTTCCACTGGTTGTCCTCAGTTCGTGGCATGAGATATATTTTGCAGCAATTATTTGACATTTGGGCATTTCTCCCTGTAAATAGGGGAGTTTGTGTGTCTGATATAGATTTGAAATCAGGGTATATTTGGACACTATATGGACAAAAGTACTGGGACACCTACACATTTTACTTTTATGGCATGCCATTCTAAATCCATAGGCATTAATATGGATATTCCAGCTTCCACTCTTCTGGGAAGGCTTTTTACAAGATGTTCGAGTTTGTCTGTGGAGATTTTTGCCCATCCAGAAGAGCATTTGTGATGTCAGACACTGATCTTGGACGAGAGGGCCTGGCTCACAGTCTCCGTTGTAGTTCATCCCATTTCTTTATGGAGCTGGATTTGTGCAAACTGTTGGAAGAAATATTGTCTAAAATTGTATGCCGAAGCATTATTTATTGTTGCATTATTTCCCTTAGTATTGGGAAAGTTGTGTCCTAGTACTTTTGTCCACATAGGACCACACCCAGCTATGATGTAGCGTTGTACTGATGCTGCACGGCTTGTAGAAAAAGCATGTTGTGAACACTAGTTGCATGACGAGCTAGATTATTAGTTACTCTTTAAGTGAACAGAGACGTCTGACGTTCGTGTTAATGAAAACTCTGGAAGCTCTTGACACTGAAAGACAGAAATTCAGAAATTAACTCATCAAAAGTTCAAAGTGGAGCAGATTGAGTCCTCAGCTTCTAAAGCCGCTGTGCTCATTAGCATCTCAGCTACAGTAACACACAAACACACACATATAGAGCGTATCTACACACAGACAATCAGCCGTTTGACTCATTAGTGTGTTAACTACCAGCCTCTGCACAAACACACACACACACACACACACACACACACACCAGATCGTCTTTGTAATCATCGTACGCTACACAACAGGAGGCCTGGGACCCCGAGTGAGAGTATGAGCATTTGACTGTGTGTGTGTGTGTGTGAGAGCCTGAGGTTTGATTAAAAAGCTCTTTTGTGGTTTTGAGATGCTAATCTTTCCATTATCAGCAGGATAAAAAGGAGTTTAGCTGCTTAAAGACAAACAAATGACTTCTGGCACACACACACACACACACACACACACCATACATGGCTAATGAGCGCTTTGTGCGAGAGCCTCTATGCGTGTGGATTTTTTAAAACTAATGGATAGAGAAACGTCTAAATCTGCCTCGGTCCTCATGTTTCACAGCTACACGAACACAACACCTGCAGAAGAAGAAGAAGAAATCCCATCATGTCAGCGACAGGAAGCATTCATGACATCACTTCTCATGTCAGCTTACACGCTTACAGGCCAAGTGTGATGTCAGCGCGCAAGCTGAAAGGCCGGTCCAGCGTGTGAAGTCCAAACTCCTCAAAGGAAAACGGGCTGGTTCCAACAAGCTTTTCGGGGCGGTTGGATTCACCAACTGACAGCTAATCAACACAGCTGAGGCGTTACCCTGTTGTCAGACTGAAACATGATGTGGTGAGAATTTTGTTATTTCACATAAACTATCCTTTAAACTCCATTTTCCCATATTACTACAACTAATTAGAAGTGAGGAACCCAGACAGAATTAACATTAAAGGCCAATTTATATTCGCTGTAGCCGACGGGGTAGACTATGGTGCCGTCGTGGGCATTTATAGTACTTGTGAGTCGCTCTGTCGGTCGGTATGTACGACCTTTGAACCGGTTGAAGCAGAGGATGAAGGACAAGACGGAAATGCGACGCTACCAAGCCGACCAATCATTAGTGTTTAGTGGTAGTTGTATTTTTGGGGAGGTGTGCATCAGGCTACAATGTCAGCAAATAAGTCTGGCATCAGGCCCAATTTTTTTCCAATACATTTATTCATTTCGCTGAAGCTTTTATCCAAAGCAACTTAAAATTGCTACATATGTCAGAGGTCGCACGCCTCTGGAGCAACGAGGGGTTAAGTGTCTTGCTAGGCATGGGTCTTATCCACTGCGCCATCACTCCCTTTTCAAGCGGTTACATGGCGGGCCAGAACAAAGTCAAATTATTTCAAATCCTTGTATACTCGTGTGCACGTTAGCTTGGTTGGTGCTGTGCGGGACTCCCGTTAGGAAGGTTGCAAGATCGATTCCAACAAACAGCGGGTTTTTTTTTTCCTCCCTTGTTAAACAAATTGATTATAAAAGGACACTTTTCTACATGCTCACAATAAATCATGTGCTGCAGTGATGTGCGCGCGTCCCAGCGTTTGATCCGCATTCATAAACCTACAGACGCTTATTTTCATTTCCCTGAGGAAATTCACAGGAATCCGATCACACGTTTACTGACGGCTCGGGGATGTTATGATACTGAAGGACCGTCGAGAGAAACTGTGGGCAGTGCGCGTCATTTGAAGCCAACTAACAAGCGTAGTGCGTCACATGCCTGCAGCTGCTTTTCATGTAGCTGTGCAAATTTAGTTATAACGTTATTACAGCGCAGCGGTTAGCTGCGGACAGCACTGTGCAATATGACAAACATATGATGTTTTCTGAAAATTAAACCATGTAAACCTGTTCTGGTACAACCCCTAAATAACAATATGAACTTGAAAATGAGCAATTACTATCTGTAATTTGCACCTATGGGCATCTTACCACAGTGAAAAAATGCCTTTCTCCTAAAACTTACATTTGATTACATTCAAATTAATTTCTCAACTGTAGGTATTTATTTCACTTTATATTATGTTACCCTGAGCATGGCCATTTCCAAGATACAAAAAAAAACCTATAAAATATTATTTTATGTGTCAGCAAATAGACATTGAGCTTGGGGGGGGGGGGGCGTCTTACCCCACTTTACCCTACTAAATCATTAATTCAGACTATTAATTTTAATTAATTTGGAGCTGTTGGAAGTTGGATTTTTGTCTTATTTGTGGGAGCCAGGCTAGCATTTTCCTGTGGTGTGCCTCAGGGTTCTGTCTTGGGCCCGATATTTTCTTTGTATATGCTCCCCTTGGGTCATATCATTAACAAATGTAAAGGTCACATCCCTTTCTTTAGCTGTGCAGTCAAACCTACTTGTACATACTGAGTTGTATGAAAGTTACCGAGCCGGTTTTAATCCGCCTCTGAGCAGGGAATGTTGGTAGTAACAGAGGCGGAACGAAGTCTGTGTGAACAGCCAAAGCCGGCATGCCGGAACAGGAGTGACGATTCGACGCCGTTTTGTTAAGTCGCAGTCTAACTCTACAAGCCCACCGACACAGTTTTGTTAGGCCCTCAGCCCGACGTCAGCGTCCACTGGAAGTGTCTCAGCATTGACTTGTAGTTAATTTGTCTTTTTTTTTTTAAACCACCTTCTTCACAGCTCTCTGTGAACCTGTGTTGTTCCGACGCCTGCGGGCTGCATATCCAAGGGAGCATTTCAGAATCAGAGCGTTTTATCTGCCTGATGTTGCTGACATGTGTAGATTTTATTGATTTGGTAATCAGTGCTTGCTATTGTGCTTCTATTATGATTAAGTAGGCTACTTAGTTAAATGGTTTCTTTTTGTCTGTTTTATTAACAGTGTTTGTTGTTTTACAATCAGGAGCCTGCACAGGGTATTTTATTTTGAAAAGATCTCAGGAGCCGCCGGTAGGCTCAATGGAGGTAAACTGGAACGCTATGTGAAAGAATGAGCGAATGCAGCTTATTGGCACACATTCTTTCTGCGTTTATTGCGAGATCTCTGTGTGAAAGCGGCATTTGTTTACTTACAGTTTCTCCTTGCTTCTAGTTTTTTAGCCAAGCCAGACTAAAACATGTAAACTGAACCAATAGAAACTTCTCAAAAGACTCAAATAAAGGGGGGGGGGGGGATCATGAATGAATGTTTAACTGATTGCTCCACATGATGACGTGAGGGCAGAGGGTTCACAGAGTCGTGGAGCTGCTAATGCTCTTTGGTCGCCTGACTGGAATATGAAGTCCTAAGTAAGTCTGTTAATGTCCCAGAGGGAACCTTCGAGGAGAATAATTTATGACTTTAGACGTTATATCACACTCAGGTTCTTTCTGCAGCTCGTTTCTTCTCCTCTTCTCTCCTCACTTTCTTCTTCACTTTCAGTTCAATCCCCATCTGTCACGGTCTCTCTCTCTCTCTCTCTCTCTCATCTCTCTTGTCTCTGATTGGTTGGGAGAGATGCACGTCCACTTCAAAGACTGAAACAGCATCACTATTCTGCAGGAGAGGAGGACGAATAGAGTTCAACAGACAGAAAATGATGGAATTAGATGGTGAAAGACTAGGAGTTGGAGGAGGAGGATGTTAGTGTTTCAGGGAGTCTTCAGAGGGTAAAGCAACACACGCTCATCCTGCGGAGATGGTTCAACTTTTGACGGAGCTACAGGTCAACAACGCCCACACAACTTTGCTCAAACTGCTTCAAAAGGTTCGGAGACGTGTCCACAACTACCACAGCAGCTGCTTTTAAAGGATCATTTCATCCACAGTCTACCAAAAATATTTTCCCACTTTTCACCCTGATGTTTGAATATGAACGTTGAACTGATGTCACATGAAAGTAAAAGTAGTTATGAGAATAACTTGTTCACTACTGAAAGCGACTACAAGGAATTTAAATTTAGTGTCGACTCTAGCGGCCCCTGTGGACAAAAGCGGAAGTGTTTCCACCGCCTCGTGTCGTCAAGGCCTTGATCTGGCTAACACCTGCATTTGTTTCGGAAGCGAATGAAAGAAAGACACACAACTTATTTTTAATACTAGTTTCCTTTTTTAAAAACAGCTGTTTGCAGGATGCATAGTGATGAGCTAATTTATCTATTTATTAAGATTGATAACTCTAATATGCCAGATGGTTCATACACTTAGGTTACATGTAGGGAAGCAACGATTACAGATTTTGTTGGTACGGTTATTGTCAGAGGAATCAGTTAATTTCACAACACTAGTAATGACTGAAGTTAATTACCTTAATTATATTTCTATAATATGTAAGTATTATTAATGTAATGAATATTAAGTTCATTTGTCCCCCAGGGGAAATTGTTTAAGTGTTTAACTGATTCCCATGCTGCTTTGTTTGTTTACGTTGCACTGAAAGCTTGAGTCTCACCGCTACGGCATCGATTGTAAGACACATTTATATTTAATTCCCAACAACTTTGCAGCGTTGTTTAACTAATTTATTAGGTTATGTATTACCTTTACGTGCAAAGCTCCTGCAGGTGCTGCATCAAATGTGATGTAGATATTCGCTCCTTTAGCAGCAACCTTTTAACGGCAAGTTTTTGAACAGCTGTGATCCGTCATCTTCAGTAACGCTCAGCTCAGTCTTCGTTTACCCGAAATACTCCCACATTGCCGAGTTCAGCCGTTCCTTTGGTGGAAATAAAGCTTCACAGTTTGGTCCTTCTGCCAGAGTTTAGCCAGTGTGCAGTAGTAGCCTCCGTGTCTCTGATAAGCACGACACTTTAAGCTGCTGCACCGCTTGTGTAACTTTATTTTCATTTTGTGCAACAGTTTAGTTTCATGCAACACAAACAGTGTAGGTGTAGCGGAGCCTTTACGATTAATTAACCATTTAAAGCACGTTTAATAGTGAAATCCAGTAATCGCTGCATTCCTAGTTACTACAGTATTTTGAACCCAAAATAAATATTCTGCTGTGATCTAATTGCAATAAATGGATCAAAAGGATGCCAAAAATACTACATCATGATGCTTCTGAAGGTTCTCAGCCATCCAGGTCATAGTTATACAAGGAAGGTTAAAATCAAGGGCAACTGGACTTGGTTGAAGATGGGGCTGGACGATATGGCCAAAAATGTTATCACGATAAATTTCGATATCGATAATTATCACAATATGTATATGATTTTGTTCTTGAGTGAAAATGAAAGTTATGTTAAAAAACCTGATGGTTAATAGTGGTTTAAACTCGTCTTTATGGTCAACACTTGATGCCAAACAGTGGATCACTTCACAAAATAAGGTAGAACATTCAAAACAATTATGATAAAATCTTGAACTGAATTTGCCTATTTGTCCTTTTTCCTCAACAAAATAAACATCTTAAAAAAAACAAACTCCTAATTTATGTGATTCCAGTCAATAAAAAATTTATCGAATATTCATTGAACATTTGTGTTATTGAAAAATAATAATTGTATCGCGATAATTATTGTTTTATTGTCCAGCCCTAGTTGAAGATACCAGAAGACATTTCCTCCCTCATCTGAGACGTCTGAAGGATAAAGGACACTCATTTGAGGATCACCAGGTGCACATTTTAGACCGATGGTTTGAAAGAGGTGTCAAGGAAGCCAGAGCATCACTTAACAGGGGAGGAGATCTGCAACACCACTTACTCTACCTTTACAATGCTGTCCTTTCATCACTTCCCAGGAAACTAAACAAATGTTCACTTTTGGCCTCCGGTGAGGATGCAAACAGTGGTCGTTGTTACAGCAGCCAGGAGCACTGACGAACCAGCAGCATCGATGATCTTAGCAAACGACCACACAGAGGTTAAATAGCTGAGTTCCCTACCAGTCAGTCAGAACTGCAGAAGTCTCTAGGATGAGGGATGAAATGTCTTCGAGTATCTTTAACCAAGTCCAGTTGCCCTTGATTTAAACCTTCCTTGGATACATCATGATGCCTATTTGGTCATGAAGTAAAAGACTCTGGCCCGACCTCTAATCACCCTCTGAGCAAGGACGGATTATATCATTTGGTCTATAAAAAGGTCACAATTTCCCAGAGTCCAAGTTATCGATTTTTATTGCTCGATTGTCCAATCAAAATATATTTTGTTTACTCATATAGAAGATGAAGAGAGGTTTGCAGTGTCCGTACACCACTTTCTGCTAACAATCCCACAATGCAATAGGTCACAATTTAGACATGCTGGTTTTAAGGACTGATTTTAGGCCAACTGTGATTTTGCTTCATTCATTCATTCACTCATTTGCCCCTAACTCTGAAATTTATTGTATTCTTTACCCTCAAACCAAATCCTAATGCGACACACACACACACACACACGTTGACCAGCAGTACCAATGTGTGTGCGAGTGAGAGTGTGTGTGCGAGTGTGTGTGTGTGAATACGCCCACTTGTTTACATAATCCAGTATGAATAAACATGAGATGATTTATGAATAAACATGGCCGAGGCAGAGCTGTGAACACAAACACACAAACACCCCTACAATACTAACTGTGGACTATCATTGTACACTCCAATTCATCTCATTTAACAGAAATGTTTTCATTATCTATGTGCAAACATTATTTTAACATTTTCTCTTTTGCATGAAAATGTCACGAGGGGCCCTGCAACCCCGGCCACTGTCCACCTGTCGACGAAGGAGAACTCTACAGCCTGCAAAGGAGCCGTCTGTGGTGAAAACTGAAGACAGGAATACACAGACTTTCTTAATGACTTAATGAATACTTGGGATTTGTCTGCTGTGTCTCAATTGTTTGTGGGGAACGCTGGACACTTCTCACTCTAGCGGAAGGGAAGCGACCACCAACCTGTTTTCAGACTTGTGACAGTGGCGGCCAAAGAAGCTGCAGCGTTGCTGCAATCAAGTGAGCAAACAAGCCAGCAGATATTTTGGTGAGTGTAAACCGCAGTGAAGTTATCAGCTCAGTTACAATTCACCATGAAGAAGAAGATCATAGTCATTTCTGGTTAAAAGGAGGAAGAGGAGGGGAAGACGAAGAATGTTAGAGTACTAACGGCACAGTGTGCTGCATGTTATAATAATAATAATCTTTATTTGTAGAGCACTTTTCAAAAACAAGTTACAAAGTGTAAAGACAATAGTACCCAAAAGACAATAATACAAAAACAATACAAGATAAAAGCATGAAAACATTGAAAAGACTAAAATACACGTTTAAGATAAAAATAAAATTAGTAAAATAGAATAAAATAAAAGGGATAAAATAAAGTCAAATAAGATCGGGAAAAGCTTTCCTATAAAAGTATGTTTTAAGAAGGGACTTAAAAGAGTTCACTGACTCAGCCGACCTGATTTCCTCGGGCAGGCTGTTCCAGAGCCTCGGGGCCCTGACAGCAAACGCTCTGTCCCCTTTAGTTTTCAGTCGAGACTCTGGAACAGACAGCAGACCTCTGCCCGAGGATCTCAAGGTGCGTGCTGGTGCGTATGGGACTAAAAGGTCAGAAATATAACAAGGCGAGAGGCCATGAAGAGCTTTAAAAGTGATCAATAGAATTTTAAAGTCAATTCTAAAACATACTGGGAGCCAGTGTAATGAAGCTAAAATAGGAGTAATGTGGTCATATTTCTTTGTTCTGGTTAAAAGCCTGGCA
>NC_060157.1:2266332-2295585 GCF_021292245.1 Micropterus dolomieu
AGTAATGTGGTCATATTTCTTTGTTCTGGTTAAAAGCCTGGCAGCTGAGTTCTGGACAGTCTGGAGTCCATCAATAGATTTTTGGGTTAAACAGGTGAAAAGGCTGTTGCAATAATCCAGGCGTGATGAGATGAAGGCGTGTAAAATGGGCTCGGTGTCCTTAAAAGTTAACATAGATCGAATTTTAGCTATATTTCTAAGTTGATAAAAACATGATTGAACAAGCTTTGTGGTGTGCTGCTCGAAATTTAAATTACTATCAAACCAAACACCAAGGTTCTTTGCCACAGGCTTAATGTGATTTACTAGGGAACCAGCAGATGGCAGTATTTGATTTGCCATCTGCTGAGACCCGATGAGCAGGGTTTCTGTTTTGTCTGAGTTCAGCTGGAGGAAATTATTTGACATCCATTTTTTAACTTCACAAAGGCAGTTGTTAAGTGAACTCAGCATTCCAGGGTCTGTGGATCTGACGGGCAAGTATATTTTTGTGTCATCAGCATAAATATGAAAAGAAATGCCATGTTTATGGATAATATGTCCAAGGGGAAGCAGATACAAGGAAAACAAAATGGGTCCTAAGACCGACCCCTGAGGCACACCATATTTAACTGGACAGAACGATGAGACATAGTTGTTTACAGACACACAAAACTTCCTATTTGACAGGTAGGATGAAAACCATTCTAGGGCAGTACCAGAGATCCCCACCCAGTGCCTCAGTCTGTCTAACATGATGTTGTGATCAATGGTGTCAAAAGCAGCGCTAAGGTCCAGGAGTACCAGGACTGAGCACATACCTTCATCAGCAGACATTAAAAGGTCGTTGGTGACTTTAAGCAGGGCAGTCTCAGTGCTGTGGTACTTCCTGAACCCAGACTGAAACTTTTCAAATATTTTGTTAGAGCACCATCGGCACAGCGCGCTGCATGTTAGATGCAGTTGGATGGGTTCATGAGTTCACACAAACACACGGAAAACTCTCAGCGTTGATGAATATTCATGCAGTCGTTCGTTCTCACACTCGCTCGTTCTGTTTTCCTCTCAGTTCGACGGACAGCTCTCTCAGGCTGGATTGACACTCGTCCTGCTAATCTCCTTCTCTCGCCTCCTTCACTTTTTTTTTTTATTTCCTCTCTTTCTCCTCTACCGTGCAGCCATTACTTCTTCACTCCTTCCTTCCTTTTCCGTTTTCTTTCTCATCCTTTCATATCTCCTATCCTTGTTCCTAAGTCAAGTCTTCCTTTTCTCCTTCTCCATCTCCTTTCCTTGTTCCTCACTCTGTTTCACATACAGTTTGTTTTGATACACTTAAAATTATTTGGAATCTTATTTTGAAAATACATTTTGTGGCATCTCTGCCCATCCCTGCACATCCTTGGCTAAGGACCAGAAAAAGGATGTTTTTGAGAACATTAATCCTCCGCTGGTGTGCTCTGATCCTAAATCCAGCCCTACTTTGAAATGAAACACGTTGAGGTTATAAGTTAATTATGCACAAAACACAGAGTCCTTCAACATACAGCAGTCTGTGTGAGCGAGCTGTATATTTATATTTCTTATTTCACCATTTTCTGCTTCATTCTCCAACTAATTCTAGCGTTTCCTTCCGATGTGGAGAAACTCTAGTAGGCTGAAGCGACATCATCCTACAGAGACCGATTAAAAGCCTCAGGCTATTGTTGCCTACAGGTTTTTACAGTAAGCCTCTTTACTGCTTTGAAATGTGTTTAATATCTTTTATTTGCTTGTTTCACACAGCCTGACGCAGC
Source organism: Micropterus dolomieu (assembly GCF_021292245.1). Taxonomy (NCBI): domain Eukaryota; kingdom Metazoa; phylum Chordata; class Actinopteri; order Centrarchiformes; family Centrarchidae; genus Micropterus; species Micropterus dolomieu. Next base: position 2,268,105 of record NC_060157.1, read on the forward strand.
CATTAACATATTTCATTTTTCTTATGCGAGGCTGAATAATATGAGCAGTTTGGTAGGGATATTAAAATAGTAAATTTTTATATGAACATAGGCTATTTATTTTAGGTTATTAGCTTTCTTATAGGCCTACTGCAGAGACTGGTCACGTTCCGCCCCACCTTTTGCGATAGGAGGTATTGAGGTGAGTTTTCAGCAGCCTAAATGTTGAGATTCAGCTCATTTTATGGCATGAATGGATTTTTCGTTTTGTTTCTTTGGGAAGTTAATTTAGAACAATGTTTGGAACACTTGAGTGTGTTAAATAAATAAATTACTCATTTTTGAAGTGAGGTGGAACGACCACTTATTCAGTGCCCGACTCTGTTAATGTGGAAACGCCGACACACAGCCGAGCTGAAAGAATAAGGCTGATATTTTCATACGGCTCATAAGAACACATCACATTATTATAAGTTAATTTAGGCATTCAGACTGTTGGCGATTTTCTGTCTCCCTGCATGTGTCAGCTGCAGCTGCATGTCGAGTTTCTGCAGTGTTTGCTCTTCGTCTGTAAAATATGCCGCTCTGCTGACAGTGGACTTGTTCATGTCATCTGCTGCTAACTCCGCCTCTTTTATGTGAACGCGCTCCCGGCTGGATCGGGAAACCCTGGGTTGAGTTACAGAGTTGATTGTTAAGGTTAGTTAAGCCAGATAACTAAAAGATATCCTGGGTATGTTGAACTCGCTTTGTGGCAGAGATGCTCACAAGTCTCTGAGTCCAAGTCTCAAGTCTCTCGTGGTTATTACAAATGTTGGATCACTGCGTTTAATCCAGGTTGCTTATAAAACTGCATAGCTATAAGGAATACTGTAACCTGTTCATTTACAGAGCACAACCATGTAATGTGCAATGCAATTATTGACGGCTTATTAAATACTGTAAGTCAACAAACCCTGTGACTCTCAAACCCAGTGTAACGTTAACTAAATAAAACTGTCACGTCACATGATCAACAATAGACCTGTAACCTCTTTCTAGCCAACAGTAATAATTAACATGATGGCAGCCAGCCGTATAATAATAATTACGTTAAATCGACCACCACAAGTTTGGCAAGCGAACAAACTTTCATTCATCTTTTCATAGCGAGCGACAGTCGGAGTTAAGCTCCCGTAGGTCGGAGCTGAAGCAAGAAGCAAGCTAACGTTAGATGGCAGATGCTGAGCTGGTGGCGTTTACTCACCACAGGTTACTAAGGTTCAGCGCTTCTTTGTTTGGGTCTTGTTGTATGAAGTTTTAAAGTTTATGATGAACGGCTCAGCAGCTGCCGGTGTTTGTCGTCCTCTCTCACGTTACAGGTAACGCAGGGAGGGAATAACAGCACGCTCATCAGACGTTTCCTAAAAATAAACATTGTTCACGAGTCCCGCACCTCGAGTTCGAGTCAAGTATGAAGTCTTTTGAGGACGAGTCTCAAGTAGAGTCTGAAGTCACTGTTGCTAAGTCCGACAAACTGTCGGCGCTGCCACTGTCTATTACTGCACTCCGGGAGAAATGTTGTCAAATTAGTTGGAAAAAGCGATCTCAGAAAGAAGCAGACAGTTTTGCATTATACATTTGAAGGTTGTATTCAGGCTGTTAAACTGACTCAGACTGAAGTGTGCCGATCACAGCACAAGTGAACCATCGCATCCCACGATGACTGAGACAAAAGACAACAATATTAAGGATCAACAGTGTTCCTGTCCAGCTGGTCGGCCTCTGTTCATTATTACAATCATTACAAAGCAGAACAGCAGGACTTTATTACGTTACACTCAGTAGGAAGTTAGCTAACTAACATTAGGAACAATCCACAGCCGACATGTTTCTGGATTTATTTTAGGTTTTGGAAAGCGAATACATCGTCCTCCTCCTTTCAGCCTCTCTGGGTAGCTGCTGTAACTATTACAAGTGTCCCAGGAACAACGTTTGACCAGATCTTCGAATAATACGGCCACAAAAAAAGCTAGAAAACGACTCTTTTAGCATTAGAGTCAACGGAGCGCAGCCATGAACGTGTGACAGCCCAGCCAACATTTATATGTGGGGCCCATATGGGTAGTAAATGAGCTAAAAAAACGGGCCCTATATGGGATTGTCCTTGGGTTCTATAATGGCCCAATGCCATTTGCCCACATTTTATGCAGGATTACACTGGGTCTTAGGTGGGCCCCAACTGAGCCCCATTTGAGTTGCCCATTGTAAGCCTATGTACTCGTTTCCCATTAGTGACCCAACTAAGACCACATAGGAAGCCAACCCAGATTTGCCCATTTGGGACCTTCATAGTTTAATGCACATGGGTCCCAGATAATATGCCCATTTTTTCAAGCATACCCATGTGGGGCCCAGATACACATGTTGGCTGGGAGGTAAACAGGTATTTGACTCACATTATTTGAAGCCGGAGCTCTTCTGCTTCATGGAGGTGAACTGGTCCCTGTCCTATAATGTCCCACTGTAACTGTTGTGGACAGAACTCTTCTTCTCTCTCTCCTGCTAGCAAACTGATCTCATTAGCAACGCTGACAAATGTGCTCACTCTGCAGCTCTTCCTTTAAAGTTAAGTTCTTTTTCCCCACTTTCTACAGTTTATCTAATTTGAGAGCGACAGTCTTAACTTTCTTTGTCCACATTAATGTCCACAAACAGTTCCGCAGTAGCGTCACAGTGAGCGCATCTTAAAGTTTCTGATACCTAATCAAAGCTTATTGAACTCACCTGGAGTCTCTGCTGTCAGAGTGTAATACCCCTTTTCACCACATACGCAGACTGCCGTTCACCAGCATGAAGAACCCCGGGGGGCGCTGTTTCACCACTTGTTAGACATGAAATGAACGCATAGAAGAGAAAGACACAATTATGGATGAAAAACTCACAGGTTTCTGTTTTTTAAAGGATTTGTTGTGGTTTTCTTACTCCAATATCATTGTACTCTGAATATATATATGTATGTATATATAGATGAGGACAAATTAAAGAACAAATCTGAATAAAAGAATGGAGAAACATATCGAAGGGCTCTCTGAACAGTTTGGTAAGTGTGAAAATGATGTGAATAAAATTCTGCAGCCTTTACAGTCACCAAATCTCAACTCACTTTCACACCTGTGGAAGATTTTGGAGCAACATTTAAGACAATACTCTCCATCCAACATACATAATATAATCTTCACATCTGTTTAACGACGTCTGTCTCTGATACTGGATGATCTGCTGGACTCGGGTCTCTCTGGATCTCAACGAGATGGCGTCGATAAATAAAGGTGGTGCATATAAATGAGGGGGCATCTTGTGGAGGAATGGTGTTCATTGGCTTTTGCTTTCATTTGTCACCCATTTGTATGTATTACAAATCAAGACATCTGAAAACATCCTCATGGACTGTGGGAACCTGTGACGTGCTGCCATTTTAAATAATTAATTAAGAAAATAATTAGAAGATTAACAGACCATTTAAAACAATAATACAGTACTGTTATGTGGCAGCTTAGATTAGAAAATGATTCCTTAATAGTGTTTCAGCATGCATTTTTATTATCAGCAACATGCCATTTTGACGTCAAAGCTTTGTTTAATATTCCTCCTCATAAATTAATCATCTGGAAGAACAAGCGTATTTTTTTAATGAAGAAAGAAGACTGTGAGTGATCTTTTTGATCGACATGTCGATGTGTGAATGACTTCACTGACTTCACTAAGTTAGTTTTAGTCGTCTCTGCTGGTCGCATTATATTTTCCCATAGGTGTCACTTACACTGGGGACGCTGGGGACATGTCCCCATCACTTTTTGAAAGCACTTGCCAAAAGTTTTCTGAAAATTAGCTTTCTACAAGAAATGTTAAATAACAAATAAAACTTGCACATGAATTGTGTTTCCCTGCATATAAATAAGCACCATAAGCTGGTGCAGAAAATGTCTCTAGAATTCAGGAAATTAAGAGTTTAATGCTCAAAATCTTCTGGTGGAGGACACCAAGTCCCCCATTCAAACACCCCGTTTCATCAATAAATATTTATTCTAAATAGCATTGGAGTATCTTGTCTCGTGACTCCAATATTGTGCATTATCATGTGTCGTGGACTAAGTGTTTTGTCAGACCCCTATTCTGAACCCTTAAATGTCCCCACCACTTTTCAACACCCAGTGACGCCCTTGTATTTTCCAACAACTTATGATCAAAGAATTGATTATAAATAATCCAAAATGCAATAACAAAGTGATAAAGAGCTGGAAATCATATAATAGGTTATATTACCTCCAACTAATATTCTTATATTAAATTTAAAGACATTATTTTTGGAATAATTTATACCGTATAACTTAAAACATAAAAAGCAGAGTAGCAGTTGGACGTCTGTCCCTTTTACTGGTCTCGTGTGGCAGCGCGTTTGGACAAATAAACGCAGGTCTCATTTAGACGCCTGGTCTGGTTTTTCTAAAAGTTCTCTGCATCTTTAAAACCTCTTTCAGCCCACTGGGTCTCCTGCTCGAGCTCCAAGCTGCTTAGATCGTGCAAACAAAAATAAATGTTAAAACTTTTGTTAGTGTGGACATGCAAAACACATCCGTTAGATCGGACCAGGACTGTTCATTTTATGGAAACAATTCAGATTTACCGGCATGGTAAACTTAAAGTTTGATAGCAGCACCATCTTTGTTGAGCGCACGTTTTGCACAAATGCACAAATATAAGGTGGGTGAGTTCAGTGATTTAAGCAATTTACAGGATGTTTTTCAAATTTGGAAATACAGACACAATTTCTGCTACATGGACAAAATTAAAAAGCCATTTCCATCTCCTCTTTTCCATCTCCTTTATCTTCCCCGTCTTCTTCTGCTCCTCCATCTCACCTCGCATCACCTCTTCACCTCCTTTTCTCTCTTTGCGCTCCTCTCTCTTCGTCTTCTTCCTCTTTCCTCCATCTTGTTTGTTTTCTCCTCGACTCTAAATGAAACTCAACGAAACACGATTGTTCTCCTCTCATCAACACGGTAAGAGGCAAACATCAGCACATCGGAAGGAGTCGCTGTACAACATCTCATCCCCAAGAGGCGCGGAAGAAAAACAAGCTGCTTTAATTTAACTGAAACCAAATAGATTTCTAAAAGTGCTTTTTACTTTAAATGTCAATACAAAAAGTCGATATAGCAAAAAGCCTTTCTGAGGAGGAATAAAAGACGACATGAAAAGGCTGAACAAACAGATGAAAGCTGGACTCCTGCAGCTTCCAGACTTTTATAACCTGACCTTTACCCGACAGACGGATCAAACGCACACAATAACCTGGACTGGGAAGCCTCAAGCCCTCCGCAGGAAGGGCCGGAGCCGGACTCCGCTGAGGATGTTTTATCAGTCTGCGGTGGCCTGTTTGCTGTTGCATTGTGGGGCAGCAGGCTGAGGGTAGAGGACGCTGACAGAATCAACAGACTGATCCACCAGTGACGACGTGCTGCAAATGTAAAGGATTTTAATCCATTTCAGCATTAAAACAGTCATGATTACTAATACTTCTTCATTACACAGTCAAACACTGTCCATACTCCTGTTTAGATGTTTATATTTTCTTTTTTGTGTTTGTATTTTAACTTTTTATTACTCTCTTTAATGCCAACGTGAGCAACAGTAACAACAATTTCCGCTCGGTATCAATGAATTATTCCTGATTCTGAATTAAAATCTCCCAAAAAAATAAATGTAATTTTCTGTACCTGATCATAAAAGTTTGCCTTATATAGATGATGTCTGCAGACTGAAGGTTCGCCCCACAGCAGGAGGACAGCGCCGCCCTGTGGCCACATGAACACACTGCAGCTTCAGCTGTAAAGTGAATGTCAGGGTGGAAGGATTGAAGAATGATGCGTTTTATGAGTCACATGAAATTTTAGCTTCTCATTTTTTCGATGTGATCAATAACGGAACGCAACAGGAAACCTAAAATCACTCAGTCCAAAAGGCATCTACAAAGATTTAGGGAGTTGCTTCAAAAATATAACTATCGATATCAAATATTATATTTATTTCTCTTCAGAAAACCTGATGTACTTTACAGCAGTCTTCTGTGTGTATTCTTTATTCTTATCCAGAATAAACTGATTTTAAAGATGCATCTTTAATAAGAAAACTTTCCTCTGTTGTCGTACTGCTTTTATAGCTCATCACATTGACTTTTTAAACATTTATTTACCACCTGTCAGGCTCAGATTCCCGTGATGTTTCCTGTTGTTAGAAATATTCAGAGCAAAATGTACTTAAAAGTATAAAAACTATGCAGAAGAGCCCGACCCAGGGAGAAGTATTATTAAATATATTAATTGCAGTAGTATTACTGTTATTGATGCATTAATGACTAACAGAACTTAATTGATCATATTTTGTTTGTAAAATCACACCTCAAAACTGTACTTGAGTAAATGTGTTTGGTTAGGAACAAGACGAGGAGACGTTACTGATCCGAGTTCATCTTTAATGACACAAACAGCCGATCCGCCTCATCCTACATCAATAAATAAACACGCTACTGAAAAATTAAAGGAAACATTTGGTGATTCAGAGTCTGGAGATGAAACCAATCAGCTGACAAAACGTTCAGTGTGTATTTTATCTGTTTGACTGTCGGCGTCAGACTCAAATAAAACCAAAGAAAAGGACAGGAGGAAAAAAGAAACAGCTTATAAAATGTTGTGACGTCCATAAAGAAAGTGAGCTGCTGCCTCTCGACAACCCGCACAGGAGTTCATATTTCTGCTCGCGGATGTTTCGCGCTCTCTGGTCAGTTTTTAAGATGAACCGAGTCGCATCTCTAGTCCCACTAAAAACCTGACGTCCGGCTCCAGGTTCACTTGTTAGGTAAAAATAACTAAAGACATTTTTAAAAAAAATAAAGAATTAATGCACTAACTGTCATTAAAATGGTGTTCGGTTTCATTGATAGAGACCTGATACTTTATGATAAATCACGCTGATATTTGCACATTTAAAAAAAAAATAAAAGGTAACGTCGGTGTTTTTAAACAGATTTTAGCGTAAACTGACTCGTAAGGACAAAACGTTTTCAATCTGTGCAGGAGATGCTTCAGCCGGCAGCCGAACCTGCTGCTACGTCCACAAGAGCAGCTTCTTTTTTACCAGCGGCGGGCTCAGACTGGAAAGGATCCCTGCGAGGGGCTCCCGGTGACCCCCCTTTGTTTTTAAACAGGAAACTAAAGTCACGCTCGAGCTCAGATCTCGCTCTGAAATCTCACGAGAGGAAAGTTGTTGCAGGAAGACGCCGGTGAAAACATGAGTCTGAGAGGAGTTTGTCGTGCCGGAGTAACGTTAGGAAATAAAGTCTCGCAGGCAGCACCTCTACGTCCACAACAAACTCCTCTCCCCTCGCTTCCACCGGCGCCTTCCTGCTGGCCTCTCATGAGATTTCAGAGCGTCATTTTGACGGTCGCCCTGAAGGAGAACGTTGCTGGCTGCCAGCTGAAGCCATCTACTGCAGCGAGTCCCAAAAACCTTTTGTACCTTCTCGTCATTTTGACCCCAAAATGTGTGAAAATACATTCAAAATAGCAAAAGTAACCTTTAATACAAAGAGAACTGGACTTTATCTCTAATTTATTTTCCTATTCTATCGAGTTTTTAGTGGAATATCAACTGTAAATAAAAACAGATACTGATACTTTTACATGCACAGGTGGAGGGACTTGACTCCTGCCTGCATACAAACAACAAGCTCAACTATAGAGATAAGGTAGCCTGTACGTAGCCTGACAGACGAAACCCAGGGCGCCTTAAAACGCTCTTAAAGGGGAAGTCCACTGATTTTACACAGAGTGCGTTTCCCACTGCAAATATTTTTAGCACAAAGCGTCTTCAGACGGAGGTCTGATAAATGTCCTCGAGTGATGTCACTTGAGGCGGCGTCGGATGAAGACGAGCTCACCGGGCCGCCGTAGCTCGCGGCTCATCTCTGGCTACATTTGCCGCGACTGCCATAACACGCCCTGATCTCTGGGTAAATTGTTGGCAAAACAAAAGAGGATATCTGCGGTTCTGCTGCGTTATCCTTTTTCAAACTATTGATCAGGAGTCTGACTGATTTTAAAAGGTGGGGAGGGACACGCCCCCACCGCCATTAGTGAATGAATGACAGCAAATTAATAAAAAGACAAATAAAAGCTGAGAGACATTTTGCTGACTGCGCGTTCAGACATCAGGCGGCACTCGGGCTCGTGTCGTGTCCTGCAGCGGCGGCCGTGACGCGTCCACACGTGTCACTTCCTCCCGCGGCGATCACGTGATGAAGACTGCGCTGAGATGAAGCAGCAGCTGTTACAGAAGGAACAGAACACGAGTCGAGCAGCTTCTTCCTACACGACCGTCAGCCAGACGGTCACAAAGCTCGCGGCTTTGGTTCCTGTGACGGCAGCTTCTTCTTCTTCTCTTTCTTTATCCGTCGTTTCTACTGCAGTTGTCCCCCCCCCCCCTTCCCCCCCTCTGTCTCTCTCTCCTCAACACACACTATGTCTCTCTCTCTCTCTCTCTCTCTGGCCACCTCTCAGGTGCGTCTCCTCTTGGCTCCTCCCGGACTCGCCGGGTTGGAAGACGACAGCAGTTTTTCGGCGGCTCGGCTTCTCTTCCTCTTCTCTGCCTCCTTCCCTCCTCCTCCTCCTCCTCCTCCGCCGCCGCCACCTCCTCCTCCTCCGCCGCCGCCGCCTCCGCCTCCTGCCGCTCCTCCTTCACTCCCTCCCTTCTCCTTGTCTCGCTCTCCTCTCTCCTTGTCCCGGCTGCCGCTCGTTCGCTCCGACATCTTCACAGACGAGTTGCTGCCTGGAGGACGGACAGAAGCAGAAACGGCGTATTAGCCTGCGCACAAGATTGAATAAAAGGTGGCGTTCTTATCCAAGAACCAACAGCGCTTCATTTTAAAGTTACTGTAAAGCCAAAGTAAAGAAAGCAGAGTTATAATTCAGTCCAGGTCCAGTTTCTAATATTAATAAACTCTGGGATTTCCTGGTTGTCAGTTCGAGAAAACAAAAATATAAACAAGTTTTACCAAACACAGTTCATTCACAAAAAAAACAACAAAAAAACATTAAAACAATTTGTTTTGCTTCCGCCGACTCACAGTTCACCAGAGACGTTTACTGGAGTAGTTTAATAAGACGACGCTCCAGGAGTCCGACGCCTACGTAGGCAAATGAAGCGGAAGACCGACTTCTCCCCTGCTCCTCACTAGTCTGCGTCGGACGCCGTACGGACGTGCACGGCTCGTCATGAAGAGACGTTACAGAGCTGAACGCGGTAAATCCGAGTCATCTCACTGGTGGCCACAGGGTGCGTTTGTGAAGGCGAGTGAAAAACTGCACTGTTGTTAATTACAACATCATCTGAGCGATCGCTGGGTTTCAGTACACATCCCCACCCAGTCAGTCAATCAGACGCTATTCCGTCATTTTCGCAGTCAGAACACTGGAGCTGCTGCCTCGAGCGGTTAGTTTGTTTCTGTTACTATGTGATAGTTTGTTAAAACGACTATTTTTGTCAATGGAGTCTGGTGGCTTTGAGGAGAGAGATACAGCGACCGTTTGTCGGTTCGGCTATCAGAGCTGAGATGGAGGGAGGACGGAGAGACGGGTACCTTCTTCATGTGTAGCTGGAGGTTCTCTCTCCATCCTGAACTCCTCTTTGGTCTCCTCCTCTGAGCCCAGCTTCCCTACAGACACAGAGAGAGAGAGACATTAACTCACATCTGACATCGACGTAAAGCGCCGAAAACATTAAACATAAAGACGACACTTTGCTTCTACTGCAGGTAATACACCGACTATCCCTTTAAAACTAGCACGTGTTTACGTACTACATGCTGAACCAAACACACCGAAGAAGAGATCCACGGTCCGCAAGACTAAGAGAATAAAACGGATCTTCAGTTAAGCATCCGCATGTTTAAAAAAAGAACTTATTGTGAGTCGCTTTGCGTAAAAGCACCAGCTAAATAAACAGTTTTCAACAATTATAAGAGTGTAAAATGTTCCTGCAGACAGACAGCAGAGATCCTCACCTTCTTTCACCTCCTGGATGATGTCGTCGGGTAGAGAGAAGCTCTTCTCTGTGTTTGGAAACGGCAAGATCTCCGACTCGTGCTGCAACACAGACACGAGTCAAATACCAAAGGAAATGATGAAGATGAATGATGAAGTGTGTGTGTGTGAGCGCCTCCTCACCAGAGCCTGCATGTCGTACATCGTTCCCAGATGATCCCAGATGACGGAGGAGGAAACCTGCCGGCCGATGTTCTGGCTGAACTTGTCTCTGATACAGATCATGTGGAAGTGACGGTTCACACCTGGGGAGAGAGAGTTACACTCAGAGTCCGACCCATACGGGATTTTAAGATCGATACCAAGCGGGAAGCTTCCGGTCAGAAACCTGAGGCCGACGCAGAAAGTCTCTTAAAGCTGCATTCTATTGAACGACCAGCGGGGGGCGACTCCAGCGGCTGCAGAAAGAAGTGTGATTGTATAGAAGTCTCTGAGAAAATGTTTCTACTTGTCAGCTGATTTATTCCCTCAGTAAACACTTTCCTGATGAGTTTATGGTCTCAGTCGCTAGTTTCAAGTCTTCTTCAACACAGCATGATGTTCATTTAGTAAATTATGGTCCCATTTATTTTAAAATAGACCATAAAGCAGAGTAGGCTTCAGGGCGGGATTATCTGTGATTGACAAGTTGTTACCATGGAGACCTGTTAATCAGGTTAGAGTGACTCGTACCCTCGGCGCTGTAGCAAAAGCTCATCAGGAGTCGGCTGTTCACTTTCTCTGGAGAGCACATTTAGTTTTAAGCCTGTTGTTCGTTAGACAAAATTATCAGACCTGTTAAAATGACAGTTAACGTGACGCACTTAGCTAAACAAGCTAGCTTAGCTCCGCACACGGTCGTTAGCTCCACCGTCTCGTCCAAATATGGTCACGTCCGGTGCCGCTGGTTTAAAAAAAATAACCTTAACATGGCGGCGTCCTATCGGCCAAACTCGAGGCTTCAAAAGAGCAGCCCACAAACCAACGGGTGACGTCACCATGACTACTAGTCAGGAGACTTCTAACATAACATGAAATAACGCAGTTTAAAAAGAAACGTTGATTATTGTTACAAATAATACTTTGAACAAAAGTACAGCTGATCGCTGTGTGTTGTCAACAGGGAGCTGCAGAGCGCCCTCTGGTGGACAAACTGTACAACAACACCACCCACCATGAAGGACCCCTCGCTCCGTTTCTTTTGTCATTTATCAGCTGCTATAATAATTAACTGTATATGTACTACATTCAGTAACAAGGTTTGTATTATACCGTCTTTTCCAGTTGATATGATACATCAATGTGCATTTTACACTTCGAGCACATAATAACAGACTAATCCGTGTCAAAGATTCGATTTGATTTAGATTGTCAGCCAGATTGTGCTACTTTGACATAGGGCTGGGCGGTACAGCTGTATTTTAAGGGGTACCGATAGATTTTCATAAGAGATATAAAACTAGACGGCACCGTTTATAACGATATAGTTTGATATTCAGTTAATTAATAGATTTTTCCGTAAATTCTCGCCAGCGTTTGCTTCTCTCTCTCCTTTACCGCGAAATCCCACTCTTGATTTTGAAAAAATATCTAATTGTGATTATTTTGATTAATATTTCATTTCTAAAGGGCATTATTCTGATTTCCAGTGAAAAAACATTAAAATTAATTATATTCCATTTTATATCTCTCTCTCAGCTGGGATTGGCTCCGCCCCCCGCGCGACCCTGTACGCAGGATAAGCGGTTGACGATGGATGGACGGAATATTTTAATTGGCTGTTCAGCACTATGCTCCACTTTTGTTAAAAAATTTAATTGGGCTACTATTTTGATAAATCAGTTTGAGTCATTTTTTAAGGATAAACAGTGTGCAGATTCCTGCGTCTTCACGCGTCACTTTGAGAAACTGATCAACATTTTATAGACCAGACAACTAAACGATTAATGGAGAATATAATTGACTGATTAATCAGCACTGTAAGCTCAAAGCAGCTGAACACCTGAAGCTGCTGAAGTACGTCTGCATGTGGTCAGAGAGCTGAAAACAACTGGAATTAAAGCTGCAAGCGGCGATGAGCGGGCCCGAACACCTCCCGCTCGTTGGGGTGTGCCGCAGCCGCGCAGCCGTCGCGTGGCACGACTTCCTTCAAGTTTTTTGATCAATCAAAAAAAGCTTTGCAATTTAACATCGCAAGCGTCTTGGGAAGGCACAGCCCACATTTGAAGTCGATCTGATCACATCCCTCGGACAAGTTTGTTAAAATACGGAGGGTGTAAATGGAAAATCCTCGCACATTCAATCCAGTATGGCTGACTTCCTGTTGGGTTTAGGGTCGTGGTCCAAGAGGCTTATTTTTAAGTCTGGACTCGATATATATACCTACCAAGTTTGGTGAATGTAGGCCAAAGAGAAAGGAGGGGGCTTTGGTTTTGAAAATTGTTAGGGGGCGCTATTGAGCCATTTTTGTGCACCCGTGCACGTGACCCATATCCGATCGCTATTTTCACCAGTTCGGACGTGTGTGCAAAATTTCACAACTTTTCATGCACGTTAACCCCCCCAAAAAATGCATCCAATGTATAAGATAAATAAAAATAAGAAGATTACAGTAGGGTCCTCCAGCGGTCGCTGTTCGGGCCCTAATTACATCTCGGACGTTGATGTGAACGTTACATCGTCCCTGAGAGTTTAACACACTGCAGATTAAAAGCTGCTTAGAGTTAGTTAGTGTGCAGTCTAGAAGTGGCACACGGCTGGATTCAAACATCTGGATACAGACAGCCGTTTCCTGTTTCTCTCACTTTGGTTTAGTTCATATTAAGGTTGACAAGCCAAAAACCTGAACTGAGCCTGGACAGACCTGGCGGTTAATGTCTTTGATCTTTAAAAACTTCACTTCCTGCATTCTGGGGAAAGTTTCTGCATCAATTTATGGTGTAAATGTTTTTATGTATGTAAAAGGAAACCAAATTCAGGCGGCAGGTGACATTTCAAAATATATAAATATAACAGAATCTAAGTGAGAGCAGCTCTCAGATCAGTTTGTCCTGCAGATCAACTTTTCTCCTGTAACATCGTCCCTGCTGAGGCAGGATTTAGTCTTCCCTCCTCTTTGGTCATGTTCACAGAGAGAGAACGGAAAACTTCGCCAAAAAGAAACCGTGTCAACAAGTTGTTAAAGTTACTGACTGGTGCTGCAGGTTTTTGGATCATTTTATAATCAGTAGCTTGTTTTTCTTGGTTCCTTTTTTTGGACAACGCACATTTGTTTCTTTTTTAATTACATTGCATGTTTTCTTAAGCTTGGTTTAGCCTCCTGCGTAGGGTCTACGGCGTAGCCAGGCATTTATGCTTGTGCATCGGTGTGTCTGTCGTTCTGCAATTACACCCCCAAACGCCAGTCGGCAGTAGCGCTACAGCGTCCGCTGTGTTGACTTTTGCCGGCCGAGCAGGCTAACTACCGTTTTAACGCTCCGCTAACGTGAATGGGGGTAAAATTGTAAACGTGCTGCTGGTGTAGCCTTTTGTTACCGACTGAGTGGATCACATTCTGATAGCGAAACCAGTCATTTCGCTCAGGTTGTGGCGGTGAAACACATTGATCCACCGTGTTACAGCCGCCGGTTTGGCCGCTAGTGAAAGTTACTTCCTGTCGACCGATCACAGAGCTTACGGTCCCGCGTCACCTCGCAGCGTATTCTGAGGAGGTGCACGTCAGGCTACGGCGTAGTGTAGGGGGCTACGCAGAGGCTACGCCGTTGATTTGACGCAGAAGTATAAATCGCACTTTAATCTGCAAAAAAAACTTTCTCAGGGCTTTTTCATTTGTTATTTCACTGCAAGCTGTTTCAGAACGTCTTTAACAAATTATGCTTTAAAAAAAAGTGTCGGGGACAAAATCAGCCACTACAAGAAGTGGTGGGGACATGTCCCCAGCGTCCCCAGTGTAAATGACACCTATGCATGCTAGATATCTGGCTGGGGTCTGGCGAGCGCCGATAGATTGCCGATTTCCCTCCCGATAACAGCCCGACCGTCTGCGAGCTCGGCAACTGTCAAATCGTGTGGTGTGAATTTGGTTTAACTGCTCTGTTTCATACATCGGTGGATCAGCCATCGGGGGCAGTTTGGCAGGAGCCTGGGCATCGAACCGCCGGTTTTCTCCGATTAACAGCCGCCCAAGTTAACTAAACTCCTCAGACCTTGACATGATCTTCTTACCTGCTGTTATATTAATCAATAAATGCAATCAGCCAAACTAACCTGCTGCACCAAACACACACTAAAAAGTTCCACACAACCACATTTTATTTTGAAAGTATCATCTTTAGATTCATATTCTCGTTTTCTTCTACCTGCCAACTTATTTATTACCATTTATCTCTCTTTAATGCCTTGATTAGCAACACAGCAGTACAACATTTCTGATTCAGAGTTTGGGAGATTTTTAACGTCAGTTAAAACTGCAAACACCTGAAGTAACAGAGGGCCAATCAAAGTGTTTTGTCGGGACCTACTGGGACCCCGATCCCCAGTTTGGGAAACGCTGGGTTAAACTGGGAGAACTGGGCAGCCGTTAGCAGCCGTTAGCAGCTAGCATGCTAACACCGTTAGCTGTCTCTTACCGACGGGCTTGTGTCCGATCATCGCGTGAAACAGACAGACCTCCACCTCGTGGCTCCAGACCACCGAGTCCTCCCCGGGAACCAACCCCGAGTCCGGAGGCTTCTCGTCGGTCTGATTCAGCGTCACGTCTGCTTCTCCCATTTTTTTTAAAAGAAAGGCTAAAACAGGCTGGAAGAAGCTCCCGGAGCTAAAACGGCTGTGAAGCGGAGTCTGTTGTGCTCCGCCTGCGCCGGCAGCCGGAAGCACTTCTTTCTACTTCCGGGAGTTTATTGTTTCAGAATAAATGGTTTCACGGATCGCCAGAACAGAAATGCTGTATGTGCGAAGTTTTTTTTTTTTTTGCACCCCAAAAACTGCTTAATAATGGAGGAAATAACAATCAGAATAATAAACAAATTATTCAAATAATTTACGATACACCAGCCACGTCTCCAGCACAGAAATATGTTGCGAAAACTTTTTTTTTGAACCCCAAAAATGCTGAATAATTAAGTAAATAACAAGAAGAATAATAAACAAATGATTAAAGAAGGGCCAGATACACCCGCCAAATGAGACGCTTGGTATTTTTTCAGAATAAATGTCACAAACCTGCTTAATAATTGTAAATAACAAGCAGAATAATAAACAAATTATTCAAATAATTTACGATACACCAGCCACGTCTCCAGCACAGAAATATGTTGCGAAAACTTTTTTTTTGAACCCCAAACATGCTGAATAATTAAGTAAATAACAAGAAGAATAATAAACAAATGATTAAAGAAGGGCCAGATACACCCGCCAAATGAGACGCTTGGTATTTTTTCAGAATAAATGTCACAAACCTGCTTAATAATTGTAAATAACAAGCAGAATAATAAACAAATTATTCAAATAATTTACGATACACCAGCCACGTCTCCAGCACAGAAATATGTTGCGAAAACTTTTTTTTTGAACCCCAAACATGCTGAATAATTAAGTAAATAACAAGAAGAATAATAAACAAATGATTAAAGAAGGGCCAGATACACCCGCCAAATGAGACGCTTGGTATTTTTTCAGAATAAATGTCACAAACCTGCTTAATAATTGTAAATAACAAGCAGAATAATAAACAAATTATTCAAATAATTTACGATACACCAGCCACGTCTCCAGCACAGAAATATGTTGCGAAAACTTTTTTTTTGAACCCCAAACATGCTGAATAATTAAGTAAATAACAAGAAGAATAATAAACAAATGATTAAAGAAGGGCCAGATACACCCGCCAAATGAGACGCTTGGTATTTTTTCAGAATAAATGTCACAAACCTGCTTAATAATTGTAAATAACAAGCAGAATAATAAACAAATTATTCAAATAATTTACGATACACCAGCCACGTCTCCAGCACAGAAATATGTTGCGAAAACTTTTTTTTTGAACCCCAAACATGCTGAATAATTAAGTAAATAACAAGAAGAATAATAAACAAATGATTAAAGAAGGGCCAGATACACCCGCCAAATGAGACGCTTGGTATTTTTTCAGAATAAATGTCACAAACCTGCTTAATAATTGTAAATAACAAGCAGAATAATAAACAAAATGCTTGAATGATAAAGGGAAAGAATTACACACCGGCGACACTTTTTCAGAATAAATGTTTCACGTATTGCCAGAACAGAAATATGTGCGAAAACTTTTTTTTGAATCCCAAAACTGCTTAATAATTGAACAAAAAAACAATCAGAATAATAAAGAATTACTAAAGGAATTTCCGATACACCAGCCAAAATTTTCGGCCACGTCTCCAGCACAGAAATATGTGCGAAAACATTTTTTCACACCTCAAAATGTCTTAATAGTTGATTAAATAACAAGCACAATAATAAACAAATTATTAGTTATTTCTGATACACCAGCCAAAAATCTTGTTCCAAATTTTGACCAACTAAAAAGTTTCATTCTTTTTAAATTGGACACTTATTTTCTATCTTATGGAAGTGCTGACGCAATGAATTAAGTGGTATATTCTCATTTCAATATTAAATATTTAGGTCGAGTTATTTAATGATAATAATAAACTTTAAAATCTGCTGCATCAAAGAACCAGACTGACTCATTGTTATGCTACGGTGATAAAAACACCAAAATGTTTATTGCAAATAAAAATAGATACAGTCGGGGCCATAAAACATCCAGAGAGAAGGAGAAAGAAACATTTCAGGTACGTTATATTTAACATGATGATGAGGGGCTACTGAACGTCACAGAGCTGTATATATAATGATACTTCTATTTGTTTTTTAGATCAAAATACAAAACTGTGCAGCTTTTAATAAAGCATCAACATCAATAACATCGAGAATAACAACGTGACGCTGAATAAGTCCAGTCAGAGCAGCTCGACTCAAGCGTACAAAAACTTAGAGATCTTTTCATTTTTAATATGGGAGGAAAACCTCATAATGAAAAACACACCCGATGTTTGTGAATATTAAACGGTGACCTGGAGAAAAAGTTAAATGTCCTACTTTTCAAAGACTTTACTTCCTAGAATGCCATTAAATCTTTATAGAATAATGAAAAGTTCTGTGACAGAGGTGATACTTTGAGGCGGAAAGTCACAATCTTCTTCTGACAAGTGACGACTTCAAATTCAATAAAAAAGGGCATCTTCACCAGTTTTATACATCAAGATCAGATCATCATCTGTCTCTTACGAACCTGCTCATACTTCTAAATTTATTGACTAGCTTTGTTTCAGTCGAGCGATGTTTGTTGTCGGCGTGTGGGAGCTGATTTTTGTTGGCCAAGTCTCTTCCAGAATCGCGGGGTGAACATTTCTTTTTTGTTTGCTGATGCTGCATTTTGGTTTTCTAAGTTAAAAGTTGACGTTGAACTCAAAGCTACCCTGATCGGATCAGTCTTTAATTTCAAAGCTCTCTGAAACAAAAAGTAAACAGTTTCTTTGTAGGTGAAAAATAAGGTTTTCCTTAATTTTATATTGTAATTGTTGGTTAATTAATTTGAAGACGATTTGATCGATTAATTGTTTAGTCGATATAACGTCTTGTTTTGTGTAACCAACAGTCCAACACCAAAATAATTCAGTTTACAATTATTAATAATATAAAAAAAAGTGGCTGGAGAGCGGTGACAACAAATCAATTAGCTAAAAAGTTAACAAATAATAAACAATTAAAACGTCCGATCAGAGAAACTCGAGCTTGTTCAAACCCAGATCGCAACCTCACAGACCCTTAAGCTTCTGTCGCCTCGGCTCATTCTCACAGCTTATTGGGAGAGGGGGCTGCAGGGCCCCGCCCCTCGCAGCCTCTCCACCAATACGATCCAAGAATAAGGACTGGAAATATTCAGCAGAGGAGCTTCAGTCTGCCCCCCCCCCCCTCACGCCAGAACTTTAAGACTGAAAACAGGTGTAGGGACGGTCACCAGGCAGGTAAACGCTCACCTGTCCCGTCTGGTCAGATAATAATAAGGACTAATAGAAAAGACGCTGAGCTTAGGGAAAACATTTGGTCCCTTTTGGTTTGCTACTACAGCCGCTGACCATTAGAATCTTCATTTACACACGCTCTGAAACATCCACACCTGCACCGCCTCTCAGGTACGACGGTTATTAACGGTGTCGTGAGGTCCCGGTGAGCAGCTGGGACAAACAACACAAATGGACGACTCAATGTCTAAAATAACTGGATTATTGGTTCCTCAATCTTAAAATTCTGGCCTTTAAAAATTAAAACAAGGTAAAGCAAAAGCAAGTGAAAGCAGGAGGCAGAGTGACTGGCGGCCCGGCGCCACATAAACCAGGAAGTGAAGACATCCAGAAACGCAGAACCACACCTGGGATGATGTGAATGAGTGGTGGGTCTTTGTTTGGCGGCTTTAAAGACAAAGGAAGTTTAAAAAAAAAAAAAAAAAAGGAACAGCGACAGAAGCGTTTGTTGTACCGTGGGATGTTTTGAGGCTGTTTCAGGGCTAAAACAAACGCTCCTTCAAACAGCGGACATTTAACTGCTTCCTGGCGTGTCTGCGTGAGCTGCGAGCACACAGGTCGTCTGTCGGTTCGTGTTCCTGTGTGAGAGCAGCTGACAGACGGAGGGAGGAATCATCGTAGGCACCGAGTCCGGACTGCTGTAACCAAACAACCTTTAATTATAAACACCGCCACCGGTAGCACGACAGCAGACGTTAACACCGAGACCAGCGGCTGTTCCCATGGTTAACAGAGACAAACGCGTTGGCTACATGAGCCCCCCCCCCCCCCCACGAACAGGAAGCTGGAGAGGCGGGAGAGGGAGGGGCTTCAGTGAAATGTGTCGGCAGCAGGTTGCATGAAAAGTGAGGGCGGCGGGGAGGGGCAGCGATGGATGCTATTGGTCCTTCTTCTCTGATTCTGAAGAATCCTGTTTAGCCCCTTCCTCCTCAGGAGGAGTCTCCTCATACCTGGAGGAGGAGGAGGAGGAGAAAGGAAAAGACAGGAAGAGAAAGAAACAAATTCATCATCCTGACAGTTCATGTTTAGTCTAACATCAATCACAATATTCACTTTTGCATGGCTATATTCAATAATTAAGAAATTAACTGTATATTTGTATGCAGTAGGGCTGCGCAATGAAACAGTAATGATCGCAAAAAAATTTACTCAATAACAATGTAACAAATGTTCAAAATATTATCATAATTGTTGGTTTAATTCATTTGAATAACGAACAAATTGGCACCGTCTTTAAACTTGAAAGAAATAATTATCACGATAAATGATAATTTATCATTATTTATATCATCGAATGATATGAAATGTTTTTATCGGCCAGCCCTAGTATACAGTTTATATGTATAAATGTAGCTGCAGTGCTGAGCTGTTAAAAATAAAAAGTCATAAACACTGTATATATATCTATATCTCATGTTTATTAATAATTACTGAGATCGTTTTGTTGATATCGACACGCCTAAAGCAGAGCGATGTTTTTGTTAATGTGGTGACACCGGACGGCAGATGGATGGAGAGATGGCAGCACTCGTCTTGTTAATGGGCCGATTACCTGCCCAGGTGAGACGGGAGGGGGGGGGGGAAGAGTAAAGAGAAAGGGGCGGGGCATCTACATGGAGGTGGGCTGTAACCGGCGGCGGCGGGGGGAGCCTGTCGCCACAGAGACGGCATCCATGGAGCTAGCCAGGCTGGCGGGCGAGCCGCTGACGGTTGGGAAGGAAGTGAGTCTGGGAGAGCCAGGGAGGACTTCCTCTGACGACTCATAGCTAACCACGGGGGGAGGATGGGTAAAGAGAAACATGGCAGAGAAAATAAGAACAAGAGAAGTGATGAAAAAGAAAGAAAAAGGGGGAGGAGAGGAAGAGAAGAGAGAGAAAGAGAGTGCGGTAAGTTTTAATCTTAAACTCTAAAGTTAAAAAGCGACTACGGAGCTCTGCTGCTGAGATATCTGAGAGACGAGAGGAGCGCAGGCGGTGAAGGAGCAGGAGGAGAGAGGATGGTGAGAAAACAAAAGGAAGGCGGCCGAGGAGGACATGGATGGAGAGGAAAAAGTGAGAGGACAGACTGAACGAGGCGCGGAGAAACAAAATGACGAGGCCTGGATGAAGAGGTGAGCAGCTGTCGAAGACGTGAGGAGGTGGAGGAGGTGAGACAAAGACAGACAGACAGAGGAGGTGAGACAAAGACAGACAGACAGACAGACAGTTCACACTCTGAACATTAAAAGCTCCCAAAAATATAATGATGCAACGTTTGTAATGATAATTGTTCTTTTGGGTTGTTTGTTTTGTTGTTTGCTTTTTGGGTGGGGCTGCCGAAGTGCACGTAATGGACTAAAAGCTTTACACTACATGTCACCTTCAGACACATTCTTCAGGAGAAAAAAAAAATTCCCACATTTTGGGGTTCAGCATCTTGCCCAAGGATTTTGGAGGAGCCGTGCCGAGGATCAAACCACGACCTTCTTATCAGCGGACGATCCGCTCTAACTCTGTTCACATTGAACGCAAAACTAATTTTTCCATGTTGCACAGTTACATACAAAGGCAATGCAAAGACGCACAGTGTTGCGTGGACAGGACCGGGCAGAGCCGCTGCTCGCCAACTGCGTGAGCTTCTCGACCTGTTGGCAGCAGCGGGAGTTATCGTTAACGTCAGCGGGCTGATGTCAATATTTTGGCATCATTTTGATCCACTTGTATCAATTTACTCACAGTAAAATGTTTATTTTGGGGTCATCCTGCTGTAGTAAAACAGATTAAAGGCACGAGTAGACACAAAAAGTCCAGTGGTCAGACTATCGAGCGCCACTAACAGATAAATGCATTAGATGCTGCCGTTTGTTCACGTGGAGAATCTGATAAAAATATTGTAGGTTGAAACATTCACTTTTTTCTTAGTATGCTTGTGCATTTTGTCCGGCCGCTGTACGCAGCTGCGGCTGAATGTGCAGATCGACATTCTTTAAGAACCAGAATCTCAGTCTCCAAGTTCACTTGTAACACACCGACAGAATCCACACTTAAGGTCATGAACCTGAAGAGTGACTTCTGGTTAAATGTCCTTCTGAATTCATTCAGTAAACCCGTTTCTGTATTTTATTAAAAATAAATGTTTCTCTTTTTGTGTTGCAGGCAGATTGAGGCCTCAGGTGTTTATTCTGCCGTCTAATCACACAGCAGAATAGAAAATCATGTGATTAGAAGAGATTTCAACTCAGACACAGAACGCTGAACCTGCGTCCCTAAACATCGTAACCTTAGTAACTACAAATGAACTCTGCCAGAAGACGGATTTCTTCTAATTCAAAAGAACAACTCTGATGTTGTTATTCTGACAGGAGCTTCGGTCCGGTAGAGAGTCCTCCAGTGGACCCCCATGGGACCTAAAAACAACTCTACACACGATCCCTTCAGTTTCATTGACATCTCATTTAAATCCTTTCGGACAAGAGGAGGCTAAAGTCCAACTCCTCACGCCACTAACTAGGGTGTGCGCTCGACATGGTTACTCACCTGAACATCTCCGTGAGCTCTCCTTTGCAGAGCGCTACGACGACGGGGAAGCCGACGCAGGCCGGGACCAGGTAGAGCAGAGCGGGCTGCGGACAGACGGACAGACATGTTAACAACCAGCACACAGCCAGGGTCACCCAGTACAAAATGACCTTATAGTGAACGCAGGGTGAGTTAACTTTAAGCTTTGGTGTCCACTGAACAAGAGAACACGTTACGCAGTTTAGTCAACCAACCAGCATCTCTTGTTCATTTTAAATCCAGCAGCTGTTAAATTAGTAGTAAAACGTCAGAACAGGAGAAACGCTGCAGACTCCTCTGTATTTACGTCGTTGGACTCACTGCAGTTACTATCGCTGTCTTCTAAAGACTTTTTTGTTTTCATGTAATTGTGCACGGGGTCATTGAATTACCTTTATAGTATAAAATATAAAATCTTGATGAAGCACACTTAGATGGTTTTCATATGTTTACAAAAAGGTATTGGTTGTATTTTTATTGTTTATGCAAACAAAATGGTAACTTTATTTGTAGTTTTCAATATAAGAGATCGCCTCAGTTTAGCTTCGGCTCGCAATCGGCGTGAACAAAAACCACACGATCCTTTTTGGTGAAAAAAAAACAAAAAATACCCAAAACAAATAACACTTATCGGATCCCACAAAAGTACGTTTGTTGTCACCAGTCAAGGGCTGGGCGATATGGCCAGAAATGTTATCGCGATAAAAACATTTCACATCATTAGATATCGATAATTATCACGATAAACGTCAAATCATTATTTCTTTCAAGTTTAAAGGCTGATTTTTGCTCCTGAAGAAACTAGATGGTTAATCACGTGGTTAAACTTATCGTTATGGTCAGAATGTGACACTTGAGGCCAAACAGTGAATCACTTGACAAATCTGAGGTGGAACATTCAAAAGTATTAGCAAAACAAATTTGATTAGTAAAACTTTTCAGTCCTTTTTCCTCAACAAAATAAATATTTTAATAGCAAAATTAAGTGCTAATTTGTTCATGATTCAAAGGAATTAAACCAAATATTTATCGACGATATATTGAACATTATGTTGATTTTGTGGAAAATTATATTGCAATAATTATCATTATTGTTTTATTGCCCAGCCCTATCACCACTCTGAGTTCCACTTTGGAGAGTTTCAGTGTCCCAGCGGTGGTTTAAATTACGTTTTAGATGCTTTTCCGACAATAAAAGAAAGATTGCCGTGAGAAGAGTTACCCCCCCCTCCCATTAGAAAGCCCAGGCTCTCAGCATATTCAGAGGTCAACATCTACAGGAGGTTCGTATGACTCTTCTGTCTGCGCAGTAAATTCTTTAACTGCACATGATCCCATCTTTCCAGTCAGCACAGGGACCTGCACAGGTAGCGAGTTTGCAGTACCTGTGCGTGTTTGAAGGTGTGCATGACGAAGATGGTGAGGCCCAGTCCGAAGATGTAGGCCAGGAAACTGGAGTAGAAATACGTCCTGCTGTTCTTCTTTAGGCTGCAGGAAGGAGGACAGTTTGAACAAAACTTTACTCAATATACAAAAGAAAATGTTATCACGAGGAACATTTAAGCCCCGAAATCTACCTCAGCCACAGAGAGAAGACGGAGGCAGAGAGGAAGAACGAAGAGGCGAAGCAAAAGTATTTCTTATCCGATTACTCGATGGAATAATCTGTAGGATACTCGATTACTAAAACAATCCACAGCTGCAGCCCTAGACAATCCCGACCTCTAGCAACAGAAGAAGAAGAAGAGAGGACGGGCGTTACCTGACGTCGAAGCGCAGCAGCAGGGCGATGAATATACCCGGGATGACGATGTCACCCAGACCCAGCATGGCAAAGTTACTGGCTCCGAGTCCTTTCTCCAACAAGTCCTGAGGAAAGACCACTGGAGGGGAGAGAATCGCAGCAGGATCAGCCGTTACAACAGGTTAGATATGTAACAGTGACTGAAAACGTGACCAGGCGGTGACTCATGTATCCACACACATTTGAACATTACGTCCTGCACAGGATCTCAAGTCTCACATACTTACATTTGATTGGTGCTTCGAAGGACTTGGCGACTGTTACCATCACGTTTGTTCCAAACACCTGGAGAGAGTGAGAGAAGGTCTCTTTATGTGGCTAAAAGTGAATGTTTGGACTCCAAAGTCTTCATTTTAACTCTAGCTCACAAATTTAGGAGTTAAAGTTGTTTCTCAACTTTCTTTTGACTTTATAACGCTTAAATTTCAGAGCTCCAGGAGGCGTTTTGGGTTTGTTTGTCTATTCTAGATGGTTCTTTTTAGAGCAACCAACATGAATCGATCTGGTGATTCCCACGTGCTGAAGAGTCTCTGAGAAATATCCTGGATCTCTACCAGCTCTTCTAGACCTGAGCCTGACCTCTCCGTGTTTGATCTGGCCCTCAGCAGTGACTTGTCCCCCACAGTTTGATACCTTTGTTCTGTCTCTCCCCTCGTTTCCTGTCTGCTTCTTTACGATCAACTATTCAAAAATGCCTTTCATGCTCAAATTAATGTTATTTGGAATCTGATATGGTGAAGATTTGAAAATGAAGTCATCTTTACATAATTAATTGGACGTGTAGTGTTTAAAATGTTCTCACCCAGAAGACGTCGTAGACGAACAGCCCCCCCAGCAGGATGCAGCCGGTACTGACGTTGTTCAGGTGGAGCAGCTCCACTCCGTTCAGCGCAAACGCCAGGCCAAACAGGTTATTGGCTATCCAGTGCTGTGATGTCACAAAACAGGGACAGGTTATTGGCTATCTGGTGTTGTGATGTCAGAACACACAGACAGGAAAAAACAAAACCATTGTGATGTTTGTCAGTTAACCGTAATATGAACTTCTACTGTACCTTTTTGAGCAGGTACCAGACTCCCACCACACTGCTGATGAGCAGACACACCAGGTTCTTGGTGTCAAACTCATAGTTGACTATTTCTGCAGAGAGACGGAGACGCATGACTTTTCTAGGTCAGATTTAAATCTTAAAAAATAAATAAATAAAAGGCTTCATTCATCCTGAGTCAAGTTGGAGAGGCGGTGCAACCAAATTAAAAAAATATATTTTCCCTGTCTGCCTCAAATGAAAGGGAGAGGAATTTAGTTTGTTGTGCTTACAGCTTTAAAAATGTCTAAAAAAAACTCCCTGTTTCCTTGATTCTCTGGAAGACTTTTCACACTTTGTAGTAAAGAACTAGTCCCTGCGAAAACTGTCTCAAGATCGACAAGAGTTTGTGTCTGGAAAACAGATGTTGGTGCTGAATAAGGATGAAACAGTTACCAGTTTAATGATAAACGTCTTACCTTCTTTGGACTCTCCGGAGCCCTGAGTGAAGAGCAGCTGGAACTGTTTATTTGGGAAAGAAGCTGGAAAGATTCTGGACATCAGAGGACTGAGAGAAACAAGACGAAAGTAGACATCACGTACAACATCGGTGCAGTCAATTTGCTTTGTCATGTCTCTCATACGTGCGTTGTGTTGCTTTACCTCATAGTGTGAGACAGAGCCAGGACGCCCAGGCCGAAGAAGTAGACGGACAGCAGCAGGTTGATGTACTCTTGAGAAAATACCTGCATCAAAACACAAAACAACAAAAGACTGAGTGAGGACAGGGCTACAGACTGCAACTATTTTGGTCGCATGTGTCATCTTTTTGTAAGCGATTAATAATTTCATTTGGTCCCTTTCGTGCCAGTGCAAGGTGATCATTAGCAGCTCTACAGCGAGACTATCTCACTTGCAAATGCACCTCAAGTGCAGACCGCAACCTACCGTAATCCCCCCGCTGATCGTTCAAAACATGAACGGGTGAAATCTCGTTCGGCGGGTCGCTCTGCGGCCGCTTGAGCAGCCCGTTATACAAAAACAGCGACAGAGATGTGGCGTCAGCTGAAGGGGTGAGACAGAAGGCAGCAGGGAGGAGATAAGTGAAGTTTGTGTTTGGCTAGCTGGCCATTTAGCTCCATCAGGTGCCTTCTGTTGAAACCTTCAAGTCGATGCGCTCTGCGACCAACCAATCACAGCCTGGATGAGGCGGGACATCAAATAAAGTTTGCCGTGCTGCAGCAAACTTTCAAATGTTGAACCGATTGTTCTGCATGCACGAATGTTGGAATTATTGACGAGTTAGCACTTAGCATTACCAAATTAGAGACCAACTCTACCACCACTCTGTAGAGTCAAGATTTTTCCTGCACAAGCATTTAATGAATAAAAACTACCCCCAAAAATGAAAGTGCTCTAACTGGAATTGATATTTTAAAAGTGTTGAGCTATACAGTATACTAATACATAAAAATATTAATATTATACTAACAGTATATTATTAAATGAACATTATACTCTCATTTCATGTTATAAAATTATACGAATACACACATTTCTATTAGTTCCTCCTCCAGGTTGTGCATTGAGCCTCTGCAGTGGACAGATGGGGATCAGGTGGTTACAGTACAAGTGGGAGTGCAGTGCTGTATTTATGTTGTAGGCAACGTGGCCAATGTGCAGGCAACTATAAAATTGTTACCTGGTCAACACAGTTTTGGCTTAAAACTTTGAATTTGCACACCAAAAGAAAGAAACACAAAACTTGCAGGGACTGATGCATCACCCGAAACACTGAGCCCCTCCACACCTCTTACCAGCGGTCACTGATTAACACCTGTACCGAGAAAAAAGAAAAAGGGGTGCAACCAAATCATGTGCAGGTGCGACCAACACAGAGAGTTGGCACCAGGCCCCTGGAGGATGGCTGAGGAAACCCCGAATTACCTTAAAGAAGAGGTAGAGCCCGAACAGAGTACAGCTGGCGATGATGGGGAACCTCGCTGCGTCTCGACTGGTGATCGTCTCTGGCATGTCTGCTGAATTCTGGGGAGGACAGATAAATACAGAGAGGAGGGGGAGCTCATTTAAAGAGGGAGGTGGTGGCTTTTAGTGATAACGTGCTGAACAACTAGTCAACTCAAAACAACACGAACTCCGTTAAACTTAGTTTAAACAAAAAAGTTAGAAAAGTTCCACCACCAACAACAAGTTTACCTGAACAGGAAGTTAGTTCAGTCCAAACACTACTGAGGACTATCCATAACAAACAAACAGCAATTCGCCGACTGCTTTTGTTTCCCGACACGTCTCACTTATTTTTAGTGATGTCAGTGTTCCCAGATCTCAGCTATTGTTGTAGGGATGGTGAGTGACGTTTAGAAAGAATACCATCAGTCTGTATCAGTCCCTCCTCCTCCGCGTTTAACTTGAAACGCAAGTTAAATCAGATTTGACGCTCGAGACACAGCGTTACGTCTCTGACCCGCTAGTCTCGATAGCAGTATCGATAAGCTCGGACCTTAGTGATTTTCGGGTTGAGAAATTTTGGAAACGGGTCCTTTTAGAACCGGATGAGAGTGTTTGTTGAGTAATTAACCACAACTATCATTAAAAGTACTGTGCCTTGGATAAAAACACCATCATTCAGCATTATTTTAATTAATAAAAAAGGGCCTTTTAAATGTGTTTTCTTTCATGTAGTTTTACAAATGCTGTCCTGTAAAATTAGGGTCTTGGTTATTCCCCTGACAAACAGGGCAACAAAACTGAGCGTTTATCATCATTACCGAATATTCTGTCTTTTTTTTTTTTTTTTTTTTTTTTTTAAACAATGATGAAAAAATCTGAAGGCTGTCCATCATTATTATTAGAATAATAATAATAAATTTGTAGA
>NC_060157.1:2295685-2320213 GCF_021292245.1 Micropterus dolomieu
AGCTATACAGTATACTAATACATAAAAATATTAATATTATACTAACAGTATATTATTAAATGAACATTATACTCTCATTTCATGTTGTGCATTGAGCCTCTGCAGTGGACAGATGGGGATCAGGTGGTTACAGTACAAGTGGGAGTGCAGTGCTGTATTTATGTTGTAGGCAACGTGGCCAATGTGCAGGCAACTATAAAATTGTTACCTGGTCAACACAGTTTTGGCTTAAAACTTTGAATTTGCACACCAAAAGAAAGAAACACAAAACTTGCAGGGACTGATGCATCACCCGAAACACTGAGCCCCTCCACACCTCTTACCAGCGGTCACTGATTAACACCAAAGGGGTGCAACCAAATCATGTGCAGGTGCGACCAACACAGAGAGTTGGCACCAGGCCCCTGGAGGATGGCTGAGGAAACCCCGAATTACCTTAAAGAAGAGGTAGAGCCCGAACAGAGTACAGCTGGCGATGATGGGGAACCTCGCTGCGTCTCGACTGGTGATCGTCTCTGGCATGTCTGCTGAATTCTGGGGAGGAGAGATAAATACAGAGAGGAGGGGGAGCTCATTTAAAGAGGGAGGTGGTGGCTTTTAGTGAAAACGTGCTGAACAACTAGTCAACTCAAAACAACACGAACTCCGTTAAACTTAGTTTAAACAAAAAAGTTAGAAAAGTTCCACCACCAACAACAAGTTTACCTGAACAGGAAGTTAGTTCAGTCCAAACACTACTGAGGACTATCCATAACAAACAAACAGCAATTCGCCGACTGCTTTTGTTTCCCGACACGTCTGACTTATTTTTAGTGAGGTCAGTGTTCCCAGATCTCAGCTATTACGTTGTTGTAGGGATGGGGATCGTTAATCGTTATTGATACCCTTACTGAGACTGCTTGATGAGCCGATTCTTTATTTGGCGACAGTTATTTGGTAAAACCAGACCCAACGGGCATGAGGTTCGTCTGCACGGTGTGAGGAAAATATTCAATGTGCGATAACATGGTTATATATTGAGATGACATTTGACTTGTGATAAATAAATATTCAAGTGCGCTGGTTGTTTTTAAATGAATTTAATATTTGAAATGCAGCTAAATGTTGTTTCTACAACAGCAAAATCACTATAAAAACGTATAATCTGACATCACAATAGTGAGTGACGTTTAGAAAGAATACCATCAGTCTGTATCAGTCCCTCCTCCTCCGCGTTTAACTTGAAACGCAAGTTAAATCAGATTTGACGCTCGAGACACAGCGTTACGTCTCTGACCCGCTAGTCTCGATAGCAGTATCGATAAGCTCGGACCTTAGTGATTTTCGGGTTGAGAAATTTAGGAAACGGGTCCTTTTAGAACCGGATGAGAGTGTTTGTTGAGTAATTAACCACAACTATCATTAAAAGTACTGTGCCTTGGATAAAAACACCATCATTCAGCATTATTTTAATTAATAAAAAAGGGCCTTTTAAATGTGTTTTCTTTCATGTAGTTTTACAAATGCTGTCCTGTAAAATTAGGGTCTTGGTTATTCCCCTGACAAACAGGGCAACAAAACTGAGCGTTTATCATCATTACCGAATATTCTGTCTTTTTTTTTTTTAAACAATGATGGAAAAATCTGAAGGCTGTCCATCATTATTATTAGAATAATAATAATAAATTTGTAGAGCACTTTTCAAAAACAAGTTACAAAGTGCTTTAAACAAGTGTAAAGACAATAATCCAAACAAGTCCATTCTGACAGATTAAGACTCTACTGTGAAGTCCAGAAACTCACATGCAACACTGTCAATAAGCACCTGTATCACACCTACACAGCCTAAAAAGAGGGCCTGCTGCAACGGAAGGTGACGGACGAGCAAGTAATACTGATAACGTTTATCATCCAGCAGCAGCAGCGAGGGAAAAATCATCTTCATCTGCAATAATCCTCATGTTCTGTGTAGGGCTGCAGCTAACGATGAGTTTAGTATTCGAAGCTTCTATAGATTATTTCAACGATTCATCGATGACCCCTTTAAGAAGTACTTTTGAGAAGTACAAAGAGACTACAGGAGCTGACAGCGGCCTTGTCACCCGAAGCCGGTCTCCAAACCACGTTTTGTCAAGAAATCACACGTGAAATGTGAAACGGGAAATGAGCGATCCTGCACAGGAAACAGCTGTTTGTTATTATAAATATAACAGTTATAAAGACAAAGAATCTGGGTGAAAGGGTGGATTAGCAGGAATTAACTGAGCTACAGAGAGCTGGAGGCGAGTTAAAAGGTGCAGCTCGCCGACAGCCAGTTAACTCCTGACTGTGAGGTCACAACTCACGGCCCAAAAAGGAAACAACAAACGCACGTGGTCACATTTCCAGCTGAGGACTGCGGCTTACTTTGGCTTCAGCTCAACTTCATCAACTTCGTCACTGTTGTAAGTTTATCACCACAAGCTTGGCTTTCCCTTGGTTTCATCTTCTGCAATCATCTAACACGTCTCTGTACATTTTTATTTGCTATTCACATCACCTGTCACCGATCAATCAGCTGATTTTAGTGACGGAGCCTCCGGCTGCAGCTGCGGCTGTTCAGGTGTAGTTTGTTTGATCTGCTAGACGTGCAGCCTCTCTTTTCCTCTCTGTAGTGTAGTTCAGAGACTCGTTTAAACGGACTGCTTTCTCGTTTTATACTTGTGCCTGTCGTCTTTTCGGAGGTTTGCGACTCACCAATAAAGGAAAGAGCGCTCCCAGAGATCTTTAGTTAACAAAACAAAATCATTTTCCATTGTTTACTTTCAAAACACGTAAAACACGTACTTAAATTTGTTTCCCACAACTTATTTGGTCACTAAACTATTTCACTCCTCTCTCATTCACAAATAAAATCACTCCCAAGCTGTAGTCTTTCCTCTTATAGGCCAATACTACCAGTGAGGCTGAACGAATTAGGATGAGGAGTGATGTGATACAACTTTCCCCAATACTTTTTATGCTGCAGTTATTTCAAACAAGAAAAATAAAATGGATAACCTTGGTTGTCCATTACAACAATCTAAAAATAATAATAAGCCACTATGGCTTCAACAGGTGGTTTTATGTAAGGAATCGAATAAAGTACTCTATTGCTAATTTTAATTTATACCCAACCCTAATCCTGATGCATCGAGGAATCAAATCGAATCGTTGACCTGATATTCGTAATCGAATCGTGAGATCAGTGAAGAGGCACACCCTTATTAAATAGGCTGTATGGCTAATTATCGTTAAAAAATTGAATGACTGGTAACAATTTTTTTAGGACCCTGTCTGTCAAAATGACGGCAGCCTC
The DNA here is from genome assembly GCF_021292245.1 of Micropterus dolomieu. NCBI lineage: Eukaryota > Metazoa > Chordata > Actinopteri > Centrarchiformes > Centrarchidae > Micropterus > Micropterus dolomieu. The sequence continues at coordinate 2,299,002 of NC_060157.1, forward strand.
GGTCATAAAACAGTTGGGGGAACCGCCCCCTTTTTGTTGTGTCCGCACTGCAGGAACTGGGAACAGGTCCTGGTTCTTAGAACGCCGTTTTGAGGGACTTTTTTTAGCTCCTCCTTCAGGGTAGGCCACTCTTTGAACACAAGATGAACTTTGAATGCACGTGAGCCAATGCAGCGCTGGTTACAGCCTCTTTATTTTTTTTTAAAGCCCGATAAGTTAGAGGTATAAGCAACAGCGCGTAACTAATAAATGGAACAAATCACTGACTAAAACGCAACTCCGACCACAGCGTCCTCCATCTTGTTAACGGTTTTCAGGTTTTAAAATTCACACTAACCAGGAAGAAGCAATGTCCTGTATAGAGTCCATCATGAGATCAGTGTTTTGGGTTGTACAGCGTTGATGGAAAAATGACAGAGATAAGACTTGTTGACTTTGTAAAGAGCAACTCCACAACCGCCCTGAGGACCTGACCTTTATACTCTTTCTAAAACCGGCACAGCCTCAGTTCCCACTGACATAAAGGTGAGTATATCAGTCTTTAGTACTGAGATTTATCCTCCTCCTGTTTCTCCACACTCGGATCTGAAATGACTACAGCAGACTGACAGGAGACCCTGAGAGAGAAAGTCACCTCCATCTATATTCTCCTCCGTCTACTCCCCTGAGAGAGAAACTGGGACAGACGAGAGGAGGGGAGGGGAGGGAGAAAGAAAGAAAAAGGTAGATGATAGAAAATGACAGGAAGAGGATCCTTGATGCAGCAGTAAAAACTAAGCGCTGTGTTAAATCAAAGTCCCACCACTCAGCAGCCATCTTGGTAACTTTTCAGACTAACGGCATCATGCCCCTCTCTAAATGAACGGGGTGAGAGCCATAACTGCACCTTCTCCAGCGTTAGGTAGTTTTCACAGGTCGAATTTTTCATGCCTGCCGAGAATTGCGTGCAGTTCCAAATACTGCTTTTAAACGCTGTAATATTCTTTGTGGGGTAAATGATTCCAAGTATATATTTCATGAACGTTAAGAGCTGTTGATATTTTATTACAGTTAGTAGAAGCAGCATTCGTTGGTGGTGATAAGCGCATTTGATCAAAGAGCACAGCAAAGGGTCTGAAAAGGTCCTAAACAGGTGGATGCACAGAACAGATGTTGTAGGCTACCTGTTGAGATTTGTGTCCACCTCTTAAAAGAGTTACCACACGCGCGGTGCGTGCAATTCTCGACAGGCATGCAGAATTCGGCACAACACCTGGCGCTGCAAACCTTCGACCATGATGTCACATCACCATGAGATGACATTACCAAGGCGGCGGCAGGTGCCGAGTCCGGCGCATGCGGTTGTTTTTCCTCTGTTTGCACAAACCACCTTTTGCCCGATTGTATTCCACGCCGCTGCAGTCACCTGCAGCTCACATTAGACTATGGAGGCGGCGAAACTCAGCCAAAGTCATCTCGAACGCACCTATTGACTACCAGTTATGCGGCCCGCTCAGGTAAAGCCTATGTTTTTATTTATTTGATTGGGACAGTACACGTTAATGAACAAACATGCATGTAAACATGTCGGATTGTAGCTACAAGCTAATTTCCATCCGTAGTCCCACAACAACGTGTGGGAAACACTGAATGTATATTCTAAAGACGTCGACTAGAGGCGAGAATCATCTCCGCCCAGCTGATGCGACTCAGCACAGGTTACGCCATGATAGTAAATGTAAAGTTACTTTATTATTAGTCACTTAATATTAACTTCAGGACCTTTCAAATTATTTTTCGGGACAAAAAGAAAGTTAGTCTGGAGCGCTGTTTGACGAGGCGCAAATACCTGCAAGGATTACATTGCAGCCTTGTTTCACTGCTGCAGCGCCCTCGCTCAGAACTAGACCAGTTTCAATAAAAAAAAATATGTTGTCCACATTAGTCCCAAACACCAAAGGTCCCATTAAACCCCACTAACACACTCCCAGTGTTCATGCATTTGCTGGTGTGTTGGTGCTGTAGACAAACAGTGCAGTGAGTGTGTGTGTTCGGTGATCTCAGCGGCTCTCATACTCACTCTGAACCCAGAATCGTAATCATTGTCTCCGAGCTCCTACAGACAGACGGACGGACGGACAGACAGGATGGATGGACAGACAGGTGTGTAACAGACAGACAGGGAGAGAGAGGGATCAGATCGGCAACAAAGAGGAGGACTTGAAGCAGCGGCCCAAAATTAAATCAAGTGTCAGAAGCAGGAAACAAAATCATCACTGTTGAACTCTGAGAGGAGAACAGGTTTAATGATTTAGAGATTGTTATGGTGTCTGGCCTCATTAATCAAGATGGCCGACAGTGGAGAGCGACAGGAAGGATGGAGAGAGGAAGGACGACATGCAACAGGAGCCGGTTTCAAACCCACACCGAGACCTTTTCTAAAACTTTGTCTCTGCTGGCCACCGTACTCTCTCTCACTTATAATAAAGCCTGTATTTTCAATCATGATCATCTGTCACCACTCAAAACAACAATTATCCATCTATAGTTCTTCACTTTTGCATGCAAACGTATCTTAAAAAGGTTCAAACGGCTCTGATCAGGCCTGCAAGAAAAACGTAGATCACTTACTGATGGTGAACGTAAGGGCCTGGACACGACTTACTAACGACTCCGGAGGGGGATTTTCCTTCACAATCCGAAAGACTAATGCAGATTTTACACAAGTAATAATGCCATTATAGAGAAAACACAGACAGCTTTCACTCAAATGAAAGTTTACTAGTAGAAGATTAAAGAAAAATCTATCTAACTTTGTAGAAATTAATTTAACGGTGATGACACATACAAATAAAAACGCTTTCACAAGCTGCGCAGAAATAATGTTATAAAGAGCCTCAAATGAAGCTAAAGAGCAACCAATACAATAGGCATAACACCTGTGAGAGTCGACTGCCCGCCCGCCCCCCTTTACAGACTTTACAGTATTTTAAAGTACACTATAAACTCTGATCATCCACTGAAGACTGTGGCATGTCATCAGTATCAAAATACACTTAAAGTGCCAAAAGTAAAATGACTTTTTATGCCAAATAACATGATTATAATTATTGATGAATTAATGTGTAACCATCAAGAATGTTGAAACTGAAGGTGGGCTAATTCTTACAGGTTTTATAGACTCCCAGGTATCTACAATAATACACCTTCATTTAATAGTTGACTTATGTAAAGTACAACTACCTCAAAATTGTACTTAAAGACAGTAGAGCTTCCATTCCAGCTTCTTAAATGTGAATATTTTCTGGTTTCTTTCCTCCTCTATGACAGTAAACTGAATATATTTGGGTTTGTGACAAAACAGGACATGCAGACGTCCTCTCTTGGGCTTTGGGAAACCCTGATTAACATTTGTTACCATTTTATAGACCAGACAACAAATCAGTTAATCGGGTTGGGATTTAATTTTTTAAGAAAAATTCTCTGATTTCAGCTTCTTGAATGTGAATATTTTCTGGTTTCTTTCCTCTTCTATGACAATAAACTGAATATATTTGGGTTCATGACAAAACAGGACGTCATCTCTTGGGCTTTGGGAAACCCTGATTAATATTTGTCACCATTTTATAGATCAAACAACTAAATCGATTAAACAGTTTGAGTCATTTTTTAAGAAAAAAAGTGTCAAAAATTCTGTGATGTGAATATTTTCTGGTTTCTTTCCTCCTCTATGACAGTAAACTGAATATATTTGGGTTCTGGACAAAACAAGGAAACACTGATCAACATTTAACAGACTAAACTACTAAAGGATTAATGGAGAAAATAAAGTATAGATTAATTAATGAAAACAATCATTAGTTGCAGCCTGGAAGCCAGTAAATGTACTTGAGTTTCCTCCCACCACCGCCTACCTGTTTTCATCACACTGAGCTGCTCCACGCTGCAGAGGAGTCTTTCCCGTGAGCTCACACACCACAACTGCGCATGTCCACAGAAAAACCCCAAAACAGGGCCACTGTCTTGTCCACGTACACCTGACGCAGTCTGACCTCCTCTTACCACCCGTTTTATCCCACACATTGATTTAGAGAGTTATTCTTGCTCGTCGTCTGTTTTCTTAACTCTTTATTTACTGTTTTTGTTTGTTTGATTGAGATTTTGTGAAAGTGTCCCGACGGTGCGTCAGCCAGGTTAAAAAAAAACAACACACACGTCAGGGTACGGAAGCCTGAATGAAACACCTGGGTGACCGTTCGAGTGGACAAACCAACTGAAAGTATAAACACAAGTAAACAATACTTTTGTTTTCGACCCTTTAAAAAGGCCTTGAAAACTGGACATTACCAGCCTTTAAACACAACAGAGGATAAAACTAATTAGATGTGTGAAACTAGTTGACGTATAAAAGATCAAACGGCTCGTTTGTAACAGAAAATAACCGTTAAAAAACAAACAGCTGTCGCGTTAACGTCCGTTTGGTCTCATTTCTGAACGGAAACCCGCCATTTTTACAATTGTGTTGACGGTAATAACTTTAAAGCGTTATGTAAGTACATCCTAGACTTTTATCCGTGTTTAAGTTGAGGAATTTATTATTTTAAGACATTTTAGACCGGTTGACAATCACCGGTTAGCTAGCCGTTAGCTGAACAAGCTAGCCGGCGGATGCTAACGGCGGACGGGCTGAAGTGAAACCGCATCACCGAGGTGCGTTCACGGAGCTGGGCGGTGCAGTTACCTTAGATTTGGAGCAGGTGACGGACCGCAGGGCTCCGAAAAAGATGGGCAGCAGCGCCATGAACACCAGGCTGCCGTATGCCAGCGCCGTGCCCTCCGGGGTGGCCACGAATTTAGCCGTTACGTTGAGCACCTCGGTCCCGTTGGAGTCCGTGGCGTTCAGGGCGTCCAGGATAGCAGCGGCGGCGGCCTCCGGGGCCGAGTCCGGGACTGGTTCTGCCTCAGACATGGTTCTTTAGACACGGGCTTTCAGGGGACCGCGGGCGGTGCTGGTGCTGTGGTACAGACTGGTAGACCGGATAGAGGTGGAAGCTGAGGCTGTCGCTCATTCATCTACAACGGTGCAGCCGGAGACTCGCTAAGGCCACGTTTCCTAAAGCAGTGAGCACAGAGGGGGCGGGGAGCGAGCAGGAGGTGTCACTCCGCCGCGGATTCCGGGGACCGTAAACATCTCCCTCTTCTTCTCTGTTTATTGGCGACTTTAAAGGTGCATACCGCCACCTACCGTATCGGAGTCTGTTGGCACTATCTCAACTGAATTCTACTTAAATCTAAATTTAATTAATTGTATATTTAAAGAGGTGGTATTCTGCTCATTTTCAGGTTCTTCATCTTGTTTAGAGGTTGTACCAGAACAGGTTTACATGGTTATATTTTTGTCATACTGCACATTGCTGCAGCTCCTCTTTTCACTCTGTGTTGAAGGCTTCGTTTTAGCTATGGAGTGATACATCTTGTCTTTAAATGATCTTTGTTGGGAGTTGCACATGCTCAGTTCCTAGTTAAGGACTATTAGCCAATCAGAAGCAGAGTAGGGCGGGTCAGCGAGAAGCCGGTAAACAGCTCGGGTTCAGCCGTACGTGTTGCCGACCAGCTTGGCAACATGGACTGGAGCGAGAGTTTCAGAGCGGTGAGTTATTAATCTGTATCCATAAAGTTTTAACTGAGCTCTGTCTCTACATCACAGGAACAACTTTATGTCCACTGACTGCCTGGAGGGTAGCTAGTGTTTGGAAGGGAGAGGAGAGCTGTGTGCTGCAGCTCGCTGTTTCTGAGGGCGTGTCGGAGTCGCCGCTTGGCGAGCGTTATATGAGGCGCGTTTAGCTTTCATCCCTGTGACATCATGAAGCAGCTGGACTACAAACGAGCTGTTTTCAGTTCAGAGCAGAGTTTTCTGTGGGAGATCGGAACTCCCTTTGGGCTTTTTCACTTTTCAAACCTGTTACATGCACAATAACGGTTTACAACTCAATAAAGGAGAGGGGGAAAAAGCCAATAAGCATAATATGACCTCACATGTTTCCTAACCCTGTCTGTATTATGGTTAGAAGGTAGGTTTATTTGTCACATTACAACAGGCTGTAAAATTTGGGGAGGGGGTCGTCTAACCCCCAAAAGCTGGGGAAAATGCCTTTTCCCTAAAAAAAAATAAATAAATTTAATTAAACACAAATTAATTTGTAGTTATTTATTTTACTTTATAATATATTACCATAGGCATAGCCATCCTCAAAATACAAGAAAATAAATTACATGTTCTTTCTTGTGTCAGCAAACACTGAGCTTAGGGGGGCTGTCTTACCCCAAACTACCCTACAGTCATACAAAAGCAATCATAAAATGGTAAACAGAAATAAACTATAATCAGTGGAGCAGTGCTGAGGATGATTTAGAGTCTGATAGCTTGGGGGAAAAGCTGCTCTGCAGTCTGGCGGTGCGGCAGTGGCTGGTTGGGTACTGTGCTTTAGTATCCTCTGGGCTCTGCAGGCTCCTCACCTCACCGATGATCTTCTGAGCAGTTTTAATGACCCGCTGCAGAGCCCTTCGGTCCTGGGCCGTGCACGTCCCATCTTAGTGATGTTCCCAGTCAGGATGCTTTCTGTTGCTCCTCTGTGAAGAACCTAGCACAGGAATTTAGCCTTCTTAAGCTTCCTCAAGAAATCCAGTCGCTTCTAAGCTTTCTTCATCAGCGTGGAGACGTGACACGACCATGTCAGCTTCTCTGTGATGCTGATTCCCAGAAACCTAAAACTGTTCACCTGCTCCACCTCAGCTCCACCGATGTAGACAGGAGTGTGTGTCTTTATCTCCTTCTTCCTGAAATCAACGATCAGCTCCTTGGTGTTGCTGACGTTGAGCAGTAGGTTGTTCTCTGCAAGATTATGAATTAGGAATGATATGAAGTCTCATCCTTGTATGAAACGATGGTGGTGTCGTCCGCAAACTTCAGTTCTCGCCGCGTCGGGGGATGCAGCACTGAGTGGCAGCCCCGTCACTCTGACGTCTCTCCATGTGTATACTAATAACAATTATAAAGTCTGTCTTCTTCTATTTTGAATATTGTTCTCTCCCTCTGGCCAGGGAGTCAGGCTAAGTATTTGTTCATTTTCTTTTTGTATTTACTCTGTTAGGTAATTAACAGACTGAATATTCTGTGGTACTTTGATGATTTCTAGGGAAAAGAGAGGAAACATCATGTTGCGCTCAGGTTTCTCCTAAGCCGGGCGTAACATAACAGGTTCTGAGGTTTTGGGTCATCTGCTTTCTTTCTCTCTCATATTTCTGAGTGAATGTTTACCTATTTTGTGTGCACAAATCTAACTTTTAATTTTTGTCTGCCCCTCAGACTTCATAAGTGCTGCTGCTGCTCAAATACATTTAGTTTAATATCATAGAAGACTAAGAAAACCAGCAAATATTCACCCCTAAAAGGCAGAAAAGCAGTGAAGCATCGAGTCACCTGCTCATCTGTGTCGCGCTGTTTGCCATCTAACAACCCTTAAAGGAAGTACAAAGTGTGTTGCAGAGAAGAGGAAAAGACTGAGGAGGGAAATGTTTTTTATTAAAATAAAATATAGCCACAGCTACACCTACTGGCAAAAGTTCTTTTAAAACTACTTTTCAAGTCTCCTATTCAGGAAGTTGGGAGCGTTGTCTGAACATGGCTGTCCTCAAACACGGTTTCCTTACTGGATGCTTATAAAACAAGTCAAACTTGTCTCGCAGACACTCTGCAGTCACACCGGGAGGCTGAGCAGCAAACGGCTTCCTTAGGACTGAGATAAGTGAAACCAGCCAGGCACCAGTGTGCATGTTTAGCTGAAGTGTGACACATCTTCACAAAAATAGAAAATCACTGCAGTGAGGGAACTTGCTGTCTTCTTCGTTGGTGGAACAAGTTGAACCACAGCAGCGCCTGCAGACGGAAAGAAAAACACTCACATCCAAAGCAGCTGCCCTCAAAAACCCCAAATGTATGCGATATAAAAAACAGATCAATAAATCCAGAGAGAATGCAGCTGAACGGTAGATATGTGTCTAAATGTGTTAATACAACGTGTGGTCAGAATCAAAATGAAGTGAAATGCAAATGCTGTTGGTCAGCTACTGTTTCATAAATGTACCAGAAAGAAAGAACTGAGCTAAAGAGTAAAGTGACTGTGTGTTCAAACAGGCTGGTGGAGAATCTAAAATCTGCTGCCTAACGTTAGTAAAGCTCTGAATGTCTGAGGTTCGCTGTCCTGTGGGGATTTTGTGGGAAATAAATCACTTCAGTATCGGTGATTTACTGTCGTGCCCTTTTATTTAGCCAAACTAAACATTTTCATTTGATTGTTTTTGTCTCGTCATTCCACACGTATAAATGTTTTAGACATCTACATATGTAAATTAGCTAATTTTATTTAATGTCTGCCATTGATAAAACAAATCAATCCTTTCCCTCAAAATCACATTTTGTGTGGGAGAATGTGTCTTTAGTGATTTGCTAGATAAGATGCTCACTGACGAGGTTCCTACTTCACCTCTTACTAGACAACACACTGAAACAGTCTGGTGTAAACGTAAAGCCACGCAGCATTATTTATTGCGTTGCCTTCGTTCTCTTGATATGAAACGGTGCAGCTGTTGCTGTGTTTTTATTAGTTCATTTATATATTATTTTATTTTTTTATCCAGGTTGCTGCTCTCTTAGTTTACGTTCTATGTTTGGAGAGGTTTTTTTTAAAGCCAGCCAGCTGACCCAGAGCAGCAGTTAGACAGCTCTTTGTCTCAGAGAGGATTGTGGATATTTTTATGTCGAGGCTTAATGTGATGTGAGATGGTTCAATCATGACAATCTCAGTGAGTGCTCTGCAGCCTTTTTAAAGTAGTAGTAGTAGTTTTACTCCCAGTCTGTCCCCAATTCAGATGTATAAAACAGCAGCATGTTTAGCTGTGAATGTGTGAAGTAGCCTGTAACGGATTCAAAACTTCTGATATGGTCATTTAATAAACTCTAAAGTAGTTTTACACACTAAGCCTGTTGGCTCTGTGGTGACCCCTAGTGGTGAGAGTTTGTTCTTCAGCAATAATAATTTTATTTCTTCAACTCAAAGTATTCAGTGCCAGACGAAGCTGTGAATAAACTACAGAAAGGATTAAAAATCATTTAATAGAAACCTGTGTGGAGGATTGTGTGTAATGATGATGACATCTTAAGCATTTTAATTTCAAAATAGAAAACTTTACTGAACATTAAAAACACACACATGAATGAATGAATGATTGTCCTACAATATATCCTGACATGTTGCAGATATTTACATCAGTTTCTGTACAGAGTGGGACAGACCTGAGGCGGCTACTAAAAACAGAATGATGAGGAAATATTACCTCTAAATTAACAACAGTACACTGATTCACCTGCTAAAAGAGGTGGAACACAGTTACTACTCAGTTGTTCTTGCTAAAAAATTAATAAACACAAATTAATTTAGACTCTTTGCACAGGCGCATCTTCTCTTCCATTATTACTGTTAATATAAAAATTTAAAAAAAGTATTTGGCATCTTCTAAATGGCACCAGAAGGAGGTTTTACTGTGGGCATGAAGCACAAAATCTGCCATGTGAGTGTAAATCTAGTGACATCTTTGATTTAAAAGTCACCAATACAAACATTTAAACCAACTTCAACTCTGCAGACTCCAGCAGGTAGCTACTGTGTCCAGCGGATGATTGTCAGACTATCTTCAGCCGGGTTTCTGCCCTGCAGCGCCGAGGTGATTGTGTTGTGTCAACTTTTCTTTTCCCACAACACAGGGACGTGCTGATTAATAACTGAAGCAGACGTACGATTGGATCAGACAGATCCCGACGCCTCTACTTCAGTTATCAGTGTGCCATCTGATGGTTTAAAACACTTGAGCACCACTGCTTTTTAGTCAGACCAATTTTAATCTTTCAGCTATAAAAGCCTCCTCTATAAATACACTACCTATCGAAAGTTTTATAAGATCCCCATGTTTGTAGTTTGTTTTGAAATCTAAGTAGCTCAAGTACAGTGAAAAACCTTAAATGGTACCAAAGTAAGCAGCAAAGTTAAAAACGTTTATGTCACCAAAACAGACATTTTCAAATCTAAAATTAACAATTAAATGAAGGAGTTTAGTTCGTTATTTCACTGTAGGATCAATCGATGACCAGCTGCTCTGTCTTCCTTCATTAATATTCTATATAATATAGTAAAAATAAAGGTTGTGAGGGTGTAATAACAGGCTGTTCCAAGGTTTTTACTGTAGGAATGTGTTTTATTTCCTTCCACTGCTGCAGAATAACCAAAGAAGGTAAAGTTTAAGAGAAATAATGTAAATTACAGGGATATCTTTGGGGATCAAGTAATGAGTTAACAACTTAAAGTTATTCTGCAGCAGTGGAAGGAAATAAAACATTTCTTTCTACAGTACAGATCAGATGAATATCTTATTTTTACTATATTATATATAATATTAATGAATGAAGACGGAGCAGCTGGTCATCGGCTGATCCTACATTGAAATAATGAACAAAACTCAAACTCATTTCATTGATCATTTTAGATCTGGAAATGTCTGTTTTGGTGGCGTAGACGTTGCTACTTAGATTTACATACAAACTAGAAAAATGGGAGGTGTTCTAAAACTTTGTACATATTTATCTAAATATATCAAACATGTTTTTGTGGCATCGGGACTTAAATGCGACCGTTCTCTTTAGGATCTCCAGCTTCTTTCCTTCGGCCTCTCTGAAGAGAACAGAAATGACGAAGCAGAGAAGTAAAATCTTACTGCTATGATTCGTTATCTTAAAATAATAATGGTTTGATATCTGGAGAGAACAAGGTAAATAAAGTTGGACTGAAAAAATAAATAAGCACCCCAAAAAGCACGAGTCATCTCGATATTCTAAGGAGATAATAAAGTATTGATCAGCCAGAAAACAGGTGTGTTGTTTTTACTTTACTTTGGTCATTTGACCGTGATCCAGGTGAACTGACTAAAAATCTGTGTGGGTCAAACCACGTTAAAAGAAAGCTCATCACTCCTTTTATTGATGAGTGCAGGCGAATAGACTGTCTGGATTAAAAAAAAAAAAAAAAAAAAGGGCTTTTAGAGGATTTACACCCCAAGACTCAAGCAGACGATCACAGAGCGGACAGGAAGGACTGGACGATCGCCGACATGCTGAGGAGGATCAGGAGGGGCATGGCCTGAAGCAGAAGGGCGGAGCCCTTTAGTCTCACCTCCACAGGTAAGTGGTCACTTAACGCCAGAGCCTGGCAGACAGAAGCAACAGAGGACAGAGTCAAACATCGAAAGCATAGCCTGTTTATATGTGCACTTTGAATTTAAACATAAAAAAAATGCCACACATTTGGAAGAAAAGGTGAAAGTTTAAAGAAGAACGATGCAGTTTCTGCTTCTTTTTCCAGCTTGACCTCAGTCCTCTGTAGCCGGGCGTATAGTTCAAAGATTAAGGCAAATTTTAACCCTGAATTGGTCGCCCCTGACTAACGGCGGTTGTCGTTTGACGAGAAGTTTAAGGTTACGACGCCCGATTATTCACCTGAACGCTGAACAATCTTGCTCTCGGACAATCAAATGGATATCTGGCAGGTCAGAAATGTTTGTCCCCCATTTATAGTAGCACTACACAAGGTAACATGGCCTCTTTCTTTTTGTCCTCAGCATTATTGAGGATGCAGCCATCTTGTTTGAATAAACTTTACCGAGCACAAACATGGCAGGTTTCAGTCAAGCAGGAAGGAGGACTAAAACGTTTATTGTGAGTTAACACGAGATCAATAAAAACGAACAGGGTCAGTTTCAGCTCACATCTCTTTTTTTTTTTAAATCAGCGATTTAAATATGTCTGGTGTTGTGCTCATTTTCCCTGGCTAGAAAAAAAAAAAAACAGAGCCAATGAGAGCTTTGTTGGCGGGATTATGAATAAGGGCTACAAAAATGAAGATGATTACATGACAATTAGATGTTTACAGCTGTACACAAACAATAAGTTAACTGCTCCTCACAGCTTCTATGGCAGCGACTGAAACATTGACGAGATGGATAAGTCAGTTCTTGCTGATTGGCTAGTGCTGAGGCTGATGGGCACGTCATTAGATCTGCAGGTATTTGGTCATAAAACAAAGTGTTGGACACATTAACATGTTGAGACCCGGTTTCAAAATTTCTCAAAACCCGAAAATCAATAAGATTCGAGCTTATCGATACTGCTGTCGAGACTTTTATGTCGTTGTAACTCAATGTAACGTTATGTCTTGAGCGTCAAATCTGATGCGCAATGGATAAGAAAATCATCATACACAGCGGCAGCAGAGCGAGAGGCGGCGCCGTCGCAGTGGAATATGGTGAGGGTTAAATTAGCTCCAAACTACTGTAACGTTAGTTGATGACAGCTACGCTCGTTACTGTAAGTACGTTCAATAAAAACTTTACAAGTAAAAAGACAATACTTTATCAATACACCTGTCTGTAAGGTAGCGTTAAACATGTAGAAAGGGTAAATTTAATTATCTCTGTCCTCAGTATCTCATCCTGTATGTTTTATACAAGCACAGCTAACGCTAGCTTGGCATTAGCCAAATGTTAAAAACAAGCTAAATAGAAATGTCTGGAGCACAGACTAGTCTGTAGTCTTAAAAACTCAGCTGCTGGCTGAGACAAACCAGCCGCTCGTCCTACCTGCAACGTTACCTGCAGGCAGCGAGAGACGAGGAGGGACTGATACAGACTAGTGTTATTCTTTCTAAACATCACTCACTACTTGTGATGTCAGATAAAGTTATTGAGTTACTTTGCTGTTGTAAACATTAATGTTGCTGCTTTAGAAACAACATTTAGCTGTATTTAAAATATTAAATTAAAAAAAACCAGGCAGCTAATGTGTACACTTCAATATATGTTTATTTATCGCAAGTGATATGTCATCTCAATATATCACGATATCGCACATATTTTCCTCACACAGTCCGTGCAGGCCTACCTCATGCCCGTTGGGTCTGGTCTTACCAAATAACCATCACTAAATAATATTAAAGTATCGATAAAGAATCGTATCGTTAAGCAGTCTCAATATCAATAAAAATTAACGATCCCCATCCCTAGACCAGATGATCGCCCAAGTTATTACAATTGTTCCGGAGGGAAACCCGAAGGTCTGAACCACATGTCAACACAACCCATCCAGGACCGCAGGGACCGTGACTGATTGTAGGGATGGAGTAGATCTGTGAGGTGCAAGTCCATGGAGAGATTTGTACATCAGGAGAAGGGATTTTAAATTTGATCCGGGACTTAACTGGCAGCCAGTGAAGCTTCTTCAGGATGGGAGTGATGTGGAATCCAAGTTTTGTGTGGGTGAGCATCCTAGCCGCAGAGTTGTGGACACACTGGAGTCTGTCAGTAGCCTTGCTGGACAGACCGAACAAGATACCGTGACAGTAGTCAAGTTGGGAGGTGATGAAGGAGTGGGTACTTGAGGGGATGCAGAGATTGAGCAGCCATCCACGTCCAGTGTGATCTCAACCTTTTTGAGAAGTGAATGCAGGGCAAACACCATGAGTTCTGTTTCGTTTTTGTTCAGTTTGAGGAGGTCACTGTCCATCCAGTTCTTTATGTCCTTCAGGCAATTGATAAGCGGTAGTGGTGGAAGGGGAGTAGTAGATTTAGTGCTGATGTAGAGCTGGGTGTCATCAGCGTAGCAGTGGACGTGTAGTCCATGTTTCCAGTTAATCATTCCAAGAGGTAGCATGATATTAAATAGTATTGGGCCAAGCACTGATCCTTGAGGCACGCCGTGTGAGACTGGCGCCAATTCAGAGCAATGCCCTTAAGGGTGATTTATTGTTGCCGGTTGGTGAGATAGGATTGAAACCAAGAATACGAGTGAGGTCAATGAGTTTGGAGAGGTCAATGAGAGGAATGGAGTGGGAGACTGTGTCGAAGGCCGCAGAGATGTCGAGAAGAATTAAGATGCTGACATGGCCAGAGTCAGCTGCCATGAGAAGGTCATTTGGGATTTTAATGAGGGCAGTTTCTGTGCTATGATGTGTCCTGAAACCAATCAAACGTTTGTGAAAGCTGTAGTGTATATTGTTTATCAGCACTTTGTGTACTTGTGACTTGTCGTACACAAAGTGCTGTCCAACTGCTTTCTGTGGACATGTAGCTTAAAGGAGACCTATTATACTGCTTTTCCAGTCCTATATTGTAGTTCTGTGACGCCTGTATAGCAGCTTTGCATGATTCAAAGTGCAAAAAATATTTAATTTTATTATACTGGCTCTCCATCAAGACCTTCATTTCAGTCTCTGTCTGAAACAAGCTGTAGATGCTCCTGTCTCTTTAAGGCAACCCCTCTCAAAGTCTACTTTCTTCTGATTGGCCAAGACCTGAAGCATGTTACCAGGCTGTTGTTGTTGCTGGGCAGAACAGGCAGACTGAGCGTTGCTGTGGGAGCAAATGACCATATATGGAACAGCGGCTCCGTCTGGCTCCATGTGTCGTATTACGGAGCCGTTGGTAGAAAAAGCAGTTGAAAACAGAGCATTCAGAACAGGAGGAAACCTGAGGTTTTTGCTCATTGTGATTTCAACATTATAACATTGTAGATAGGTCATAAAATGAGGAAAAGCATAATAGGTCTCCTTTAAGTATGCGTAAGTGCAGTGAAATACGTTCGTAACAATGGCTAAGTTGTAAACAACTGCTGACCGAGCGAGGTTTCTGAACTTTATGACTGGAACGTGGTCAACTCAGGCGTGACGTCATTCCCAGCTCTGACTTCCGAGGTAAATGGAAAGCAGCATGCAGTTTGCTTGAAAAATGCTAACAAGGCAGCAACAATGGACAGGGTGGCCGGGAAAATGTGGACAGCATAGCATGTTAATTTTGCAGAGAGAGAACGCGAGGTAAGTTAGCTATTTTTTACTGTATACTTACTTACTCGATCCCCGCAGTACACGGCACAGCAAACAACGCCAGACAAAGTTGTATTTACTATATAGTGACTATAAAGACTATAAAGTGAGTCGTGCGGCTCAACAATCGGGTCAGAATCGGGCTCAAGTCGTGCAGCGTATGCCCAGGTTAACAGACCCACATATCACCATCCATAAAGCTTTGCAGCTAACATGGTTCAAAATGCAAATAAAAGGAAATGTCAAATGTAAAAGAAACAAACAGACGTACCCTTGTCTTGGTGAGTTTGAACTCTTTGGCAAAGTTGAAGACTTTCGCAGACAACGGACGGATCGCCTCCAGAAGGGGTCGCCCATGCACTACGATCCTGACAGACACAAAGAATAAAGTCACGAGCTGAAATCTGGTGCTCAAATAAACAAAAACAACAATCAAACATCGGCATCCAAGCAAGTCGCAGAAACAGAACAGATGCAGATGACTTGAGATTATAGTGATGAAAATTTGGATATTTTGAGATAATTGGCGAAACGCAAACTTTATTTTTACACATCACCTTGAGATCAGAGATTGTCATTTATATGTACCTGACTACTGAGTGAAATGTTCAACCGCCCTGCAACATTTTGTGTTTCAAAAGGTTTAAAGTTTAAGCCGCGCATACACTTTTAGGCAGAGAAAATTATGAAGAAAGTGTCACTCAATCCAAATAAAATGGAGACCTTAGACTCACTATGATCTAAACACCCCTGCTGTCAGCAAGTCTGATTCAGTCACCTGTTTCTACACACACCTCTCACAGGTTGAGGTAGTGACGTCACATGTGCCAGACCTGGATATTTTTGTCAGTTTAAACTTAAAGACAACTGACAAGATGTTGGTGAGAAAATTCTGAGAAAAAAATCACGCATCATTCTGCTGGTTTTTGGTGTGCTGCAGTGATTCGGATGGCATTTGATCCACAACTGAGCAAAAAAGAAAATGTTGTGCAAACTGTACAAGTTTTAGCAAGATACTGAATATCACTGCAGACTCACCGTTTGACCGATCTGAAAACCCTTTGAAGCACGTGATATCGGCCATCTAGAGAATGTCTGTGTTTTTGTAGCGATTGAAGAAAGTCTTGTGGAGATATAGATGTTGATTGATTTAGCATATTCTGAAAAATATAGAGTGACTGACTTCTGAATTGACCA
Source organism: Micropterus dolomieu (assembly GCF_021292245.1). Classification (NCBI taxonomy): domain Eukaryota; kingdom Metazoa; phylum Chordata; class Actinopteri; order Centrarchiformes; family Centrarchidae; genus Micropterus; species Micropterus dolomieu. The sequence goes on from NC_060157.1 coordinate 2,315,156, forward strand.
TAGGTTGCAGTGAGGCAAACGTTAGTCACATATCAGTGGACGTGCTGAAGATATTTCAGCTCTGTAGGACGTACGGAGGATTTTCTTAGAAAGTTTGGAATGAGAAATGCACGCCCACTTTGAGCAATCATTACCAAATTTTATGAATCAAATGAGTTGGGACCCTAGATTGTACAATCCGAATTTTGTACAAATCCAGCGAGGTATAAACTTTTTTTACAAGTGTAGTGCCCCCTAGTGGAAGACAAATCCCAGGACTGCTCAGCGAAACTCGGGCCAAGCATCTGAATCACGTTTGGCAACAATAGCTTTAGCCAATTTTGATTTACAGGCATTTATGTAAAATTGTGCGTAAAGACACAAAAGTAAAAATTTATGGAGAAAAAAAACAGATTGACATATCAAAATTCTTTTGATAACTTTTGATCAGCGACATCTGTAGATGATCCTGCCAAAGTTTCAGGTCGATTGTCGAAACCGTCTGGAATGATTTCGGGAATAAAAAAAAAAAAACATTGGAGCAAAGATGCAGATGAATCCAGAGATTAAAATGATGAAAGTATCAGACTACTAGTATCAGAAGGAGAAAGATGACTTAATTCAATAGAACAAAAAAACTAAAACAAAAACTATAAATGCTAAAGAAAACCCAAAATCGAGAGAGAGAGATTTATTTTTTTTTAAACACACACTTACTGTTTTATTTATTCATTTTATTTTAATTTTTTTTTAATCACACACACACACACTTACCGTTTTATTTATTTATTTTATTTTAATATTTAATATATTTTAACTTTTTTAACACAAACACACATACACTTTAATAACTTGTTTAATGAAATGTATGGGGTTGATTGTTCTTATGTAGTTTGTACCTGTCATAAGCACAGTTGGCCTGGTTGGTGACGGTGGTGTCAACTCTGTCTCCGATCAGCCAGGTAAATTTAGAATTGGTGAACAGTCGGATGTTTTTCTTGTTGGCTCGGGTCATGTAGCCACAGCTGGCGTGGAAATCTCCCAGGAACATCACATTCTACACACACACACACACACACACACACTTTTTGGTTAATTCACAGTCAGAGTTTTTTTATCTGACACACCTGTCTACAGGGACGTTGTCTACTAAATTAAGGTGGAAGGACACATGAGTCCTTCCACCTTAGCTAAACACAATACTATGCAAAGCTGCATATTTTTAGGAAGGCATGTAGTGAATTCAGCCGCCCAGAGGTAAGGAAGTTAATTGGATGGTGCTAGGTAGCTAAAAGCTGCAGCTCCCTTCCTATAAACTGCTTTTCATTTCCTCACCGTGTTGTTCCATTTCTTGGTGACTTCCAGAAATACGTCATAGAGCCGATCCATCTCCTGGACGGCCCGATCATGATCAGAGTCCAGAGGAACCAAAATAAAGTCCTTGATTTCTGCAGAACAGAAAGAAGGGAAATAAAACAAGAACAGCAAAGGAAAAATTGAGGAGGAACAAAGGGAGGATGAGATTGCATGATAGATACAAGGGTTGTGTGTCTCCACGGACCAGTTTTCTCGCTGTGGAACTTCACGACGAACGGCTCCCTGAGGAAGGACTGGGCCTTCCTGTACTGATGCTGATCGGTCACATTCACCGTGTCGTTCCTGTTTGGAGCGGAGAAGAGGTTCAGAAGAAGGAGAAGTGTTACGGTGGATTTAACCAGCAGCAAAGAAATAATCCAGAGTAGAGGGATGTTACGTGGTCATTTACTGATGAGCTAAAAAAGAAGCTAAAAGGCTGCATACTCAGATCTGGAACCCCGACACACTGGAAGGATTTTACTGAAACACTACTTGTACTATATACAAAAATATATATAATGTCGTTTCACTGATTGTCAATTTTATTGTTTAGTAATTTAATATAAATGGCACATGAGGAGTTCCTGCAGTGAACAATATCCAGGTGTGTATGTCTCTCTTCCTGGACTACACACTGTGTCTCACCTGTAGATGAAAACGTACTGCTGCATGTTGTCGGGAGAGTTTCCCAGACCCACACTTGTTAATGCCCGGTAGGTGTAATTCTCATACCTCAACACAACAAACAAAGAGAAAAGGTTGATTACTAAAACACCAGCAAGTCAACACATAAGGAGGAGGAGAGGAGAATAAGCAGCTCTCTCTCCACAGGGGAGTGGCAGAATTTTGCAATTTATATGATCTAAACCTTTACTTATCTAGGTACGTATTTTCTCAGGAACACTCACACAGTTAGAGTCAGATGAGTTTTGTTTAAGGGCCTTGCTTAAGGGCACCTCAGCAGAGGTTAAACTGTGTTATAAATGTCATTTCACTTAACTTTGCCCAGCCGGATTTATCTTGACAGTCTTGGATCGAAACAGGGTTGACAGCGATTGTGTCTTTGTTTTTGGCAAACAATACTGAAGCTAAAGTAGCCTAGCTGTGGAGACAGCCCAGAGGTGGACAGTAACTAAGTGCATAGTACTCACTACAGGGACATCATTTATTTGAAGGAAAAAAGTAAAACATTTTTTAAAAATAAAAAGGGAAGGAAGAGCTCAAACTAACTAGTTACATTTTTACAAGCTATAAACACCCTAATCCTGAGATGCTGAGAAAAAGGCTGCATTTCATTTGTGGTTCCACTTCCCTTCATGCACTTCCCCTCAGCCCTTGGTATTACGAAACAGCACGAGTTGTACCCAGGCCACTTGGAGCGCAGAGGGAAAGTAGGCGGGGGAGGAGAGGAGTATTGAAATTGAAAACCTGCCCTTGTACACTTTTAGCCCAAACTCTGATTGCTCAACCGCCATTTGTAGGCTCAGTCCTGTCCTACTCTTTATAGATCGTCAGAAATACCTGCAGACTTATTTCAATGAGGCGACGGTGTCTTCTGCGGATAATTGCAATATGTCCGCACTTTGTAATTAGCTGCAACAGTTTCTGATTAGGAAATGTATGTTTGTCATTGGTATTAAGTCTTATAACTGGTATTGCTACGAGTTTATGCAAAATATAAATTCTTCCATGCGCTTACAGATAATGTCGGTAATAAATCAATCACAAAGTACAACAGTCTAAGAGTTGTTATCTGCAATTCTCTGCAGCTGTCGGATATCTTATTAAACTATCTGCTAACTAGGAGCTTTATGTACATCACTGCCACATCACCATGGACAAACTCATAAGCTCTAAAAGAGGAGAGACCCGTGTCCTGTTCGCAGAAGAGCCGTGAAGCACACATGTGAATGAATGGTAATGTACATTTCTCACTTTTTCCCTGAAAAATTTAGATATAAAACCGCTAAATCAAGTGACAAAGTCACCAAGTTGGCCACACTGGTTAAAACTAGCCAACAGTACATAAAGTAGTTAAAACTAGCCAACAGTACATAAAGTAGTTAAAACTAGCTAACAGTATAGATTATTTAAAACCAGCTAACTGTATATAAAGCAATTAAAAACTAGGTAACTGTATAGAAATTTAAAACTAGCTAACAGTATATAAAATTATTTAAAACTAGCTCACTATATTGTAGTTAAAACTAGCTAAGTCTATAGAAAGTAGTTAAAACTAGTTTAATCTCCAGCAGCTTCAACATTAAAATGCTGATGTAACATTGACATGACATAATATTTATGTGCTTTTGCTCAAATGCAGACACTTTCCTTGAAGTTCAGTATATTTTCATTGTTGTATTGTTACTTTTACTTAAGTTAAGAATCTGAGTTCTTCCAAAACTGGAACATCCCTCAGTTAGCTTTTATATTAGCATATTTCCCCCTAAAATTACCAGTTTGACAAGAAGTTTCCCACAGATCCAAACATGCACAACAACCTTGATTTAGACTGTTTACAATATACCCAGGAATCATGCTTTTTATCCCATGTCGATTAGTGATTTACCTTCAGAATGGCCCCAGGGACACCAAAAAGACATTTAGTTAGTTAATTAGTGAAGGAAGAAAAGCACTTTCAAATGTTTCCATTAGTATAACCAGCTAGCTGAAAACTCTCCAGCCTAACAACTTTGAGCAGAATGGAGCCAACCACCAGACATTGTAAAGTATTTATTCACCAACAAACAAACCCATTAGAGATCACCAGCTGCCTGCTGAGCAAAGCAAAGCCTTGTTACGGTCATAAAAATGTGGTTAAATCGGGCACTAAATACAGTGTATTTACTCAGATTTCTTCTTATCTGGATATTAGCAATTATGGAATGAATACTAGACCAAGAGAAACACTCTCAAATTGAAGAATGGGCATTAAGTATTACTCTACTACCATTACTTGCATTGAAAACTACATAAATAAAAAGTCCTGTAAGAGTAGCGATGGCCTTTCCTGAATACGTACAGTATTTCTAACGGCTAGTATTACACCTCTTATCAACACGAGATAACTTGACCACGTAGCCCTAAGCGTCGAAAAACGACGGTTATCCAGGGCATTAAAAAGCGATGACAAGGGGTCTCGATCAAGCGTCCGTATGTGGAGAGTTGGGAGTGAGAATGCGTTGAGTAAACTTGGTTTGTTAATTGCCTTCGATCTAATTTGTTACTTGTTCCTACATGTGGTGTCCCACAGGGCGTAGTACTTGGTCTACTGCTTTTTTTGTGTACACACACACACACACACACACACACACACACACCACCTAAGTCACAATTTCAAGGAATGACACAAATTCTCAATGTTTTGCTGACGACATTAAAATCTATGTTTCTGAGCCAATTACACTGCCAGCTTTTGAATACATTAGTATGACACCAGATGTCTTGATTTAGAAGAATATAACTGATTAACCATTTTTGACCACACATACTTGTATTACTGTGATGTACACTCACCTAAAGGATTATTAGGAACACCATACTAATACTGTGTTTGACCCCCTTTCGCCTTCAGAACAGCCTTAATTCTACGTGCCATTGATTCAACAAGGTGCTGAAAGCATTCTTTAGAAATGTTGGCCCATATTGATGGATAGCATCTTGCAGTTGATGGAGATTTGTGGGATGCACATCCAGGGCACGAAAGCTCCCGTTCCACCACAT